>NC_051847.1:95849890-95856152 GCF_002237135.1 Teleopsis dalmanni | reverse complement strand
AAAAGTAGTTAATAATAAAAAAAAAAACAAAAACAAAAAGAAATAATTTAGTAATAAATTATTGAGTCATTTAGTGGTAAAAAAAGCAAACTTTCAATTTTTGTGTTAATAAGAATTACATGAAATGTTTAATATTAGAATTAGTAAAAAGTAAAAACGAAGGAATAATAATGAATAATGAAAAGTGAATAGTGACGCGTGACGCAATCCAAATTATTAATAATTGAAGAATACTGAAAATCAGATGAATGACCTAGGTCAATAACACCTACAAATGGGCTTCCAATAAAACGCAATCATTTATTTTGTCTAACGAAAAAAAGAAGAAGAAAAAGTCGTTAAATAGAGAAATTGAAAACGAGTTTTAGGCATTAGTGCAAAAAATTTTTTTTTTTCATTGTTAAATATTAACATTTTTTTTCTCTATTTTGGCAAAGTCTAAAATAGTTCTCTTTTTTAAAAATTTCAAATAATTTTTAATAAAGGGAAATATTTTAATTTATTTGTTTTTTTTGTCATAGTAAAATGCAATACAAATAGCGACAAAACAAGATTAACAACAAAGCAAAGAAAAAACAACAACAAAGTTGAACTGATCACAGTTGCTCAAGAAACAGCAAAGAGTACGACGCAAAGTTGTCGGGCAACTTGTCTTGCTTTGTTTTTTTTTATTTATTTTTGGTTACTGTGTTTGGTCTGTGCTAGCCTTTAAGCTCAAACGGCTTATTCGTTAAACCAAGAAGAAGAGCCTTGCATTTGACCAGTCCGTCCCGGTTCTGAACGGAAATACCAATTAAAGGTACGAAACAAAAAATTCAAGGAACAAAAACAAAAAAGAGAAGACAAAATACGAACATACGCAACACATAGCAACGATTTTCCAGCTCTCCAACTTTTTTAATTAAAAGAATTTTTTTAGTATAAATTTTGAATGGAATAATTATGTCATGGGATCTTGCACACGGCGACACTTTCTGCTGTCAACATGTTTTCTGCAAATGGTGAGTTTCTAACATAAAAATATATATCTTCATTTATATATTAAGCAAATACAGTTTACTTCATACTACTTAATTATGTCTCCCAATTAATTGGTAACACATTTTAATTAATAATGTGAAAGCGAGCAGTCGGCTCTAGGAACTAATTACTCCCGTTAGGTAATATATACTAACGGGTTGTTATACACTTTTTCCCTATACACTTATCTCGAAATAGTATGTGAATATAGTGTAACAATAATCCAGTTAAGGCGTAGAGAGGGGTTATGGAGAAACCTCGCAGTTAATAGAGAGCAAAAATGACTCAACTAGCCTCAACATAATATATAGTGTAAAAAGGTTTGAATTAGTTGAATATATTTTCACCGCACTAAAGGATACAAAAAAATCACCTATGTGGGTTCCAGCAACTGTCGGGGGGTATACCTCTTGATACTATCTATCGATCAAGTATCGATTATCACTCTTGTCTTTTAATGTCACTTGATAACTTCCTACTGATTACACCAATAACAATATTTTGCATATGAAGCAGTTATTTTAATGACCAATTAATTGAAATGATCTGATGAGTGGAACCTATAGTTGCTATGAGGGCTAAATAATTGGAACCTTATTACCTATTTACTGCTGTCCTTCTCTCCTAAATGAAGCCTAGGACCTCAACGATTTCTTTAAATCTTTTGTTACCTGCTTCTCTCGTGATCTGGTTCCAGTGCTGTGCGTCTTTAAGTTCCTGGTGCATGGTTCTTCGCCATGTCTTAGCTGGAGCTTCAAATTTTACGGGTACACATAGCTTACTTGAAAGTACTATTACTGGAAAATGATTTTTATGAAAAAATGTCCAAAAAATTTTAGCGTCACTTTGTGAAAAATGAAGTTTTGCTATTTTATTAGAGAGGTTTCAACAAGTAGTAGTAATTTATTTATTATATTAATTAATTGAATTTTTGGCTGACCAATACAGCTGTTTCGAGTATTGTCAAATACCCAACAGCAGTGTTCTTGGAATTATTTCTTATATTTAATTATTAGTAAAAAAATTTTTTGAAATTGCAAGTACCAAGTGTTGAACTTGTGCCCTGCAAAATTTGAAGCTCAGAGCCAGTGTTCATTAGCCAACTGACCCAAAGCTGTACTTGACTTGTATGTTCAGTAACAAATTTACTTCCTGGCTTGTACTCGTATTAAAATAAAATCCTAAACCAGCTGTAGCATAATTGAATTAATTAATTTTATTTTCATTTTTAATTGATAAATTTCAATTAATTTAAAATTTTATGCAATAAAATCAAAGCACTGTAAATACACATCAAATTGCATCAAATGAAAGTATATGTAATGAACTGAAATCGGTACCGATTTGTGAAATACAACTTAAGCGATACAAATGAACCATTTTTATAATACAGTGAAAATCTTAAGCATTTTAAAATAAAAATATATCTAATATATAAATAAATATATAGTATTATTTAATTTGAAATCGTTTAATTATACTAAATCTACCTATCTTAATCTATCTATTAATACTATCTGAATCTATGTGAAACTTTTTTGAACTTGAATTTTTTGGTGGTTATTTTTTAAATAGCATATTGGTTAAAATAACTAATTTTATTCAGTATTATTTAAAAAATTCAGTATATAGTTCTCTTAGTAATTTTTAGTTTTCTACTGCTAGTTACAATAGGACCTGCAAAATTAGTCTTGTTTATATTTTAGTAAATCCTTTAGTTGGTTAGTAGGGCTATGCTCCAAAAGTACCAGAACAATTCAGTGTTATGCAGTAAAAATATATGTATTCCCTAAATCCTTTCATATGGCAACATACGGCATTATATTTAACATGCAAAATCTTTAATTTCTTAGTTAATTATAAATAATATTTTTTTACTTATTATTGGATGATCTGCAAGATTTACAATATCCAATATTTAACTTTCTTTTAACGTAGGTTCTATTTACATATTTGAAATCGTCTTAATAATTATAACGTTTTCCATCGAAAATTTTGGGCAGCCTTTGCCGGGTTTTGTTTTTAACCTCAATTTTTCGTCGGTTGCTTGTTCATTTTTCCCTGCTGCTTTTTAAATATTAACGAAGTGGCCTCAATCCAGTTGAAACAAAGATAAGAGAAGCTATGTTTATATATAAATACAAGAAAATGTTTATATTAATTGCAAAATAAAAAACAATCATAAAAGGAACTGCTACTTCAGATGTAGCATATAATTTGCTTAAGGGTGCAGAGTAACTCAATTTTAACACTGCAATTTTTAACACTCTTTCCTGTCGTTGTGTTGCGAGTCTACATCTTTGAAGATGTTATAAATCAGTGTATATGACAGCATTTATCTTATGCACTTTCAATGACTGCAACTGCCAGCTTTCACTTCATTCGGTGTTTACTTTAACATACATTTGAAATTTTAACTTTACAGTTTTCTACTCTTGCAATCGTTACGAGGGTCAATAATATACATATAAATTTATATTATTTAGAATATTTATTTATATGAACATTAAAAATTGTACCATTATCCGAAGTAAAGCAAAAAACAATGTTAAATCCATTTCTACTATAAAATTTTTTTAAATCAAAAGAAGAATTTCAAGAATTTATTTAACTCATTATAATCATTTTTATAATAATTAATTTAATTCATTTATGTTAAACCCCCATTTCACATCTTTCACGCCATCTACATTTTGTACTATGTTGTATGATTAATGCATATTTTCACTTGAGCAATTATGTAAAATATAGCAAGAGCTCTCGAAGTTACTAAATTGCACTAAGAGAAGTCAAAGACTCTACTTGGTCCATTTGGGTTCATAACCAAGTGGACTTGGTAGAGATGCTGAGATCGAGAACCTTATAAAATCCAGCAACTTTGAAAACTTGAAATCGAAAGTTAGGCTCAAACGTTATTGTGTTAAAACAAATAGGATAATGTATTAAGTACCGAGTTTGAGAATAAAAATATATTTGCCAGTATATTTTTACAGTAGTGAGCACCACCTACTTTGGAAATTTGTATAATTTAGAAATTTAGCTCTTACTAATTAGTAATAGAAATGATTAGGTCATATTTTATACGTATATATAAAGATATTTAAACAATTAATGTTTAATACTGAAGTACTCGACTTTAAATATCAAAATCAATACAGTCTTAAGTATCAGAACATTAAAAAATTGAGCAGCATTAAATCATAGTTGAGATATGAATTCGTTTGTTTGATGGAGAGAGAAATCCATAGTGCCTAAAATGATTAAAGTAATTAAGGTTTTCAACATTCATCTTTCCTTGTCAAGGACCAAGGAAAGCCGATAATCATGTTCTTTCTAAATGTGCACTTGAAATATGTAATATAGTTCATTAATCAATATTTGACATACAATTAAGGATTGATATCGCTGAATCACTTTATTAAAATAATAATAAGGATATTCATGTTTTTGAAAAATATCATTAACTCTTGTTTTATAAAAATAGGATTTATTCCTCTTTATATAAAAAAAGAAATCATAACAATTTCAGAATCAAATATTATTTTCATTCAAATCATAAATAATACAATATATTTTTGCAACTATAGCGATAATAAATAATATTTGAAATTGTCTGCATATGAAGCCCGGAAATGACATACAAATTTTTCCTTTCCTTTATTACTGTAAAGTCCATGTCTATCCCAGGAGAAAATACAAAGCGACTGACTGCCAAATAATTTTTACTAAGAAAAATAATCAATATTAGTTCTTTACATGTTGTTTGCATAGCCATGATTAATACTATTTTTGGAAAATTGATAAAGTTATCATTTTTTTTTATCAATATAATACGAATTTTATTATTCATGCATATATATTTAATTAAACAAACAAAAAAAAACACTACCAAAAAAAATAATCACACAAAATAAGTGATAATATGTATGTATATAAATATTATTTATTAAGTATTAGAATACAGACAGGTACTTATCTCGTGTGATCGCAGCACTTCCTAGTTACCACATGAAATATGTAGATATAAAAAATTAAAACTTATAATAAAGACTGTTGAGATAGAACTTAAAAGAATATAACTCTACGCGTTAGTCTATTATAGATTTATTGTAAGTTAATTATCTCTGTAACTACGGAGCGGAAAATCGATTATGTTATGTTGGGGTTATCCTAAACATATTTTTTAAGATAGAAAACGTTTTATGATTTTGTGTTTTTCTTTTTATTATTAATGTTTTAATTTTACCGCTGCTGTTTCTATTTAATGCAGTTTTATGTAAAACACTGTTAAATTTGAGATTCGAGTTTGGGATATTTAATACTGAGAATGCTTGGCACCTAGTTGGATTTGTTGTTCTTGCGCCAAATATACTAATAACTTGTTTTCACTCACAAATCTATAGTCTGTTGTTATTCTGTAATTTTTGTTCATTTTATAAGATAAGAAACTGTGATTTTTGCACAAAAAAACAAATAAATTAATTTTATTAAAGTCAAGTTCATAATATGTCATATATCCGTAAACAAAAAGTGAGATATATGGAAATATCCAAATATAAAAAAGAATAAAGGTTTTTAAGGAGTACCAACTCAGAGTAACGATTAAACATTACATCTCAGATACTCGTATTGCAGTAAAATTATTATAGGAGAGTTGAAGACAATAATAATTAATTTATGGAGTAAAATTTTTATGGTGACCATATAGCTTTCTTATATAAGCTATGTACAACTGTATGTATATTTAGTTCCGAGGAAAAGGGGAGCTGCCAAAAACATTGTTTCCAATAAAACCCAACTTGTATGATTCTTCTTAAACAATTTTAATCTTCTAGATTATCATTTCTAGATTTAGAATTTAAGTAGAATCGATAAGTTTACCGGTGAAGAAATGGTGTTTTGTATATTGAAGCCGTTTTGTCGGCAAAGATATAGAACATGATAGATTCAACTTCCTCTTTGTTATGACAACTCCTGCACAGTTCGTCTGCCGAAGTACGCTTACGCTCAAACACAGTGCTCCGTGGGTACTCCAATAAACATACGGACTGTACTTTCTTGAAAAACTATTGAGTTGTTTTGAATTAATTATTGGTTTATAATTAATTACAGGTGTCAGGAGCTAAAACGTAGATATATATATTGTATAAAACCATTGAGTCTTTGAGATCTTAAAATGAACAAGAAATAAAAAAATTCATATGACTTGGAGATTGAAACTGTGATTTAGTTTCTTAAAGCC
>NC_051847.1:95729791-95849790 GCF_002237135.1 Teleopsis dalmanni | reverse complement strand
TTAATTTATTTATTTGTGAGTTAACAATGAAATTAATTTTAAAGTTAACTAAGAATAAGAAACTGGACTGCTAGGTCCTTCGCCATTACAATCAATTTTTTAAATATTAACGCAAAAAAAATGCCGTCAAATGGCAAGACACTCAAAATTTAAAATTAATCTTAAAATATGTACGCAATGTTTAAAAGCAATGTTTTTTTGTTTATATTAAAATGGATGTTGAACTACTTTTAGTATATTAAAATGAATGTTGAACTACTTTTAGTAAGCCAATTACAGGGATTAACACGACCTTAAGATTGATTTAAGACCCTTAAAAAAACTTTTAAGACTTGCATAATTTTTAACCGCCGATTAACCTTAAATATAGGTTAACCGTATTTTGAGTTGGTTAGCGGGATTAACTGAAGATATTCAAGCAGCTGATTTTCGTTGATTTACAGATTTAATTTAGTTCGAATTCTTTTTTGAATCTCCAAATTTTGTAAATTTTGTATTTAGGTGTATGCTTAAAATAATATTCACTTTAATTATAAATTTATATAATAAATAAATTGAAAATCAATGTATTGATCGAGTAAACATTTCAGTTGGAAACTCCAAACATTGTAATAGCCTACAAGTTATCTTATTCGTTGTGCAATTAACGAAACTAGATTAATACCATGTTTACATTGTGAGATTAACAGTAGATTTAAGCAATCATCGAGGTTAAAGTATAAATCTATTTGTTTAATTAAATTACAGCTTTTCCATACAAAAGTTCGTTTTGGACGAGCTTAATTTAAAATCTCTTTAGAAATGATGATTATATTTCTGTGCAATTTTGCAAATGTCTTAATATCATAAATTTTTTTACGATATTAGAAAAATTAGAAGAAATCTGTTCAAAACAATCATTCAAAATTAAAAAAATGAAAATTTATTTAATAATAGTTTTGTACATAATTATAACTTAAATTTATTAAATTTTTGTTATAAAACTATTTATTAAATTTATATTATAATTTTTTTGTACATAATGCTACGTTTACATTGCGAAACTAAGAGAACGAGATTAAGTTAATCTTCATTTAAGTTCGGCGGCGAAATAAAATTCGTTGCATAGTTTAAAAATAAAACGTTAGCATATGTAGGCGGCGTCTATATCATTCTTAAAGAATTTTTTGACTGTCTATGTCATTCTTAAAGAATTTTGTACGGAGATGTGGAGAGTTTAAGCACCGAAACATCTCAGTAGCGACTTTCTTGCACAGGAGAAGATAGAGAAGCGAGTAGAAGGATTCGGAAAAATTATATTGGAAAGTTTACAGATTATAAATAAAAGTTGCTATTTTCATATTTTATATTTTTTAGATGGACGTCACATAGCAGTAAGACCCTCTGCAGCAAAACCACAGACTATTTCAACTACAAATGATGGTATTCAGTTGTTCTTTTAGCTTTCGTTGATTACAGGTAATTAACATGATCAATATAAATGAGTAGTTCTACAAATTTATGTCTGAGTTTAGATATATATTTATGTACATCAATGTTGAAGCGCCGGGCCGATGTAATGACACCAAAATTTTTGAAAGTTCTTCATTAAAAGAAATTTCTCTAAAGTTCAATTTTAAGAAATATTTATAAAACCATAAATGAAATACGTGTTCTGGCTCTGGCAATCGATGAAATCATATCCTTACAATGTAACTGCAGAACAACACATCAACGATTTTAATTACGAGCTATCAAAAGCAAGAAGACGTATTGAAAATGCTTTTGGTCATTTGCAATAGACAACAACATTAAAAATGCAGTGACAATTATAAAATGCATTTGTGTAATACACAATTTTTTAAATCAATACAATGACAAAATTAATCTAAAGTGGCAAACTAGCCAACTACAATATGAAAGGAGGAACAACAAAAGACACAGTCGGAGTACCGAGATGTCATCGGTGACCACGATTTTAAGGCTCAAGAAATACGAACAGCTATTCCGTATTTTATTAGTGAGTATTCAGTTTCGTATTTTTTTTATATAAAATATACTTATTTATGTATTTATAATTTGTAACTAAAACTAAAATAATTTCTTAACTACTAATTACACTTAAAATTAAGTCTCAACTAAAATTAAACTATTATTTACATAATATTATCAAGTTATAAGTAATAAATTAAAAATATTTATTTTTTCTTGCGATCTTGAATGCAGGTCAGCATCTTAATCATTATTTCATTTCGCTGCCTTTCAAGCTGAAGCATTTCCTCTTGAGCTTTATTTGACTGCTCTTGATTGCGTCTCATCGCGCGAATTTCATTCAAAATATCCTTGTTAGTAGTTTCAATACTTTGCAGTAATGGCAACTCACTTTTTTTTGCAGATTCACGTTCTAACTCAAGAGGAAGTGGTGATTGTGGTATTGGTGTTGGTGATGGCAATGGTGTTGGTGTAAGCGGCGTTAATGGTGATGACATCGGTGTTGACGATGGCACTGAGATTAACGTTATTGGATATATCGAACTATTTTCCGATTTATAAACTGTAATAAAAATTTCAATTTGTTTTAAAAAATAAATAAATACTTAAAAGAAATTACAAACCTGCACTCTCTTCAATTTCACTATCCATATCGTGCACACCTCTGTTTCCAATTATAGCATTTATGCGATCAAAATACGGCCAATCTGAACGCGACCCACCTGACGTCTCCATTTTGTCCTTCTCCTTCCTAAAAGATCAAAATAATATTTTTGAATAGAATATAAATTTAATTAAACTTACTTAAATCGGTTCGTCAAATTATGCATTTTAAACTTCACTTCGTGGCTATCAAACTGCATATTTCGTCCCACCATTTCGGCCGCAATTTCTGCGTATATATGAGCATTGCGTTTTTGACCGCGCAACTTCGGATATTTAATATCCCATAACTTTACAAGTGCTTCCTCCTCTTCTGTCGTCCACCTCATCCGGCGCTTCTTTCGTGTTGAATTTCTGATAATAAAATATATAATAAATAATATTGCAAAAGTAATTCACAAAATTTGTTCCTACACTGCCATAGTTCCGTCTCCTCGTACCGAATTTCTGTAAATAAAACATATAATTATAATTATGTACAAAACAATTATAATATAAATTTAATAAATAGTTTTATAACAGAAATTAAAAAAAATTTTAGTTATAGTTATGTATAAAACTATTATAAAACAAATTTAATAAAAATTGCACTCACTTCGGTATTTTCAAATTTCAATGTTTGTTTTGAATAAATTTTGACATTTCTCTTCCAATTCTTATCGTAATATTATAATATCGTAAAAAAAATCTACGATGTTAAGACATTTGCAGAGTTGCACAGAAAAATAATCACCATTTCTAAGGAGATTAAAAATTAATCTCTACCAGAACGAGATTAATTTTTTTATTGGTAATCTGTGATTAAAAAAACAAGATTAGTACTTTAATCTCGATTGTTGTTTAATTACTTTTAATCTCACAATGGAACGCAGTATTAAGTGCAGTATCGTAGTAAAATTCAAATAAAACACAAGTAAAGTATAAACTCAGAGCGTAACACAAACAAAGTGCCAAATTATGCTCTTTACACAGATTTTCACGGAAAAGCTTTGTGTGAAATCTGATGAGAACATCAGTGCCACGCAAATAAACAATACAAAAATTTAAATTCAGACCAAAATAGCTGATTCACACATCAACACAAATTTTACTTGAAATAAAATATACGAGTATGATCGGTGTAGCATTTTCAAATTTCGAAGGGGTGTTACGCTCTCTCAGTTGCTCTCATTTACTCGAAAATTTGCTGGTGGAACGCATTTGTGTATACACAGTGTTATATGGCATTTACAGTGCCCGAAAATGACTCATTTCGAATGAGCCATTTGAAAGTGTTTACATTCGTCGTAATTCATTTGTTCTCATTTCAAACAACTGATTTTTCAACTTGCCTGTAGGTTTGATTTTTGGCCTGTGCCAAAAAAATGTTCGACGAAGGCTAAATATGCCTTCAAACATTACAATATAAACTGAAAACTTATTTTTAGTTTCGATTAATTTATTTTTGGGAAGTAGAACTTACAAAAAGAGGTGCATCGTTATCAAGGATATGCAACCACCAAACATTTGTTCACTTTTTTTTGTAAATATGTCAAATGTAAATATATCAAAAACTTTCTCAAACTGTTAAAATGCCATGAAAAGCTTTTATTTAAGGTATGTTCAATGTATTCATTTGCATTTGGAACATATTTGGCACTCATTCTAATCTCGTTGGAACGCATTTATACAGAATGAGATGCAATGGATCTAATTTGCTCTTGAGATTTTGTATGCTAAAACGAATCATTTGCTGGACATTATTAATTTTTGATCAAAATTAGCCATTTGAGGCCAGTGTTAATGCCGTATTAGTCCAAGTAACTACAATTAGCTCATGGAACAAACCTATTATGTGTACATGCGCAAGATTTACTGTTTGCGAAAATATTACATTTGACAGATTGCAACAGTAATGCCAATATCTTGCTTAGAGACTATAATAAGCAAGTTGCTGTTTTTTTTAGCACAGTTAAAAGATGCCGAAATTACCTAACATTAACTTATGCAAAATATTTTGCATGCAATTCGATTCTTTAATAAATATATTCGAAATATACTAGTAGTGTCACACAAAAGGATGTTTTTGCGTTATTACGTTGAACTCTATTCGGTAGCGGACAAATTATGTACAGTGTCTCGACACGAGTAAAATTCTTATTGTTTTCAATGCAAATTATAAATTGAAATTGAGAGAAAAAAAACAATATGACCGTTCGAAGTTCGGCATGAGAGCCGGCGTATTTGTGCCTCGGCACTTAAGCAAAGCATTGTTGTTTAGTAATAAATTTCAGAATTTGTGTCTTTTTTGATTTTATTCACTACGTTTACGCGAGCCTTAAAAGTTGTTTAAATGCTCTTAAAATCGATTTGCTTAAAAGCACTTTTAGCTTACTAAAAGTAGTTTAACATCACTTCTAGTAAGAAATGTCACTTTTAAGCATTGTGTAAACACCTTGAAAGCAGTTTAAGGTTTGAATTGTCAGCTGTTAACAGTACAAATAATAGGTACAAATAATTTGAATTTTATTACAAATAACACTAACCAAATAACTAAAAATATGGAGAAAAAAGGGAAATAGAAAGAAAAATTTGGATGAAAGAAGAGGAAGAATGTTTAATTAAAATATTTGCAGAAAAACAAATAATTAAATTGTTAGACGGCAAAAAATTTAAAAAGGATATTATTTATGAAATTGTTCGCCAAGAAATGGAAATCGCTGGCTGGTACAGAAGTGTACAGCAAATAAAACAAAAGTGGCAGGAATTAAAAAGACAATGCTCTGAAATAAACAACATAATAATTGTTATGGAAACAGTTGCATGGAATACCATCCATTGATGTGCGAAATACTTGAGACAAGACCATAATCAGTTCTTGTAAATAACGGGTGCGATACTCTAGATATTGAACACCTAAATGGTCATTTATCATATAAGTAAATATCTTGTTACCGAGCTATAATTTTTTTAATTGCAGGCGAATGGAATGAAGAATATTTGAATGACAACACATATGAGCGCAATTCAGACTTTGAATGTAATTCTATAAGATTTTAGTACAGAAAATGTAAATAATGTAGATGAAACGAATTCGGAGTTAGAAATCAGTTGTTTACTAATAGATGTCTTGCCTTCGACGTCCACTTCATCGAATACATCCACATCGAGTGGATTCGAGTAGATCGATCGAAGGGCACAGGAAGTTACGCAAAGGCGTTGTCCAGCTTTAATGACAGTTGGTCTCGCAAATGCAAAAATATGATTAACCGGCAGGAAAATTTTTTTTGAGAAAGCGGAAAAACAGCGTAAATGGGAACCAAAATGCTGGAAGAGCAGCATAAGCATAATGAAAATTTGGTGCGTAGTAGCAATAAAGCAATTGAAAGCGCAATCAAAAGCCTAATTGAGTCCCAGAATCATAAAAAAATAATTAAAAATGTTTATTTTTTATTCTCTATTTAAAAATCTTAACTTTACAGTAATGGTCACTTTATATTTAAAACATTTTAGTTTAGTTTAAGTTTATTATTTTCAATTATTTAAATTTGTCATTAAACTCAAATTGTTATAATTATATTATATTATATATATTATATTATATATATTATATTATATATATTATATTATATATATTATATTATATTATATATATTATATTATATATATTATATTATATATATTATATTATATATATTATATTGCTAGTTATAAATAAACGTACAAATTAATTAATTAAAAATTGGTTTTTTCTACATTATTTTTTTAATTGCTTCTATGTAGAAGTATATGATCTCGTATAAAATGTCCGGACGACGAATTTTGTCGATTGTACATATATTCAGGTTGGGGGTATTCACTTTCGCCGTGGATTCTTTCTACATCCAATGAGGAATTATAACGTTGTTTAGATATCTCCACAAAATTGTGAAGAATTCCGCACGCTATTATCACAAGCGGCATATTGTAAACATCCAGGTCGCTCTTCTTATAAAGTATTCTCCATCTTCCTTTCAAGCGACCAAATGCTTGCTTCACAACAATTCGTGCTTGATTCAAATATAAGTTGAAGGATGTCTTTTCAAAAGTTAACTCGTTCCTATAATTTTTCATAATCCAGTTACAAAGCGGATAAACTGCATCACCAATAATATAATAAGGAAGTTTAAAAAGCATAGCTTCATTTGAGGCGTTGTAAATTCCACCGATTTCCCTATGGTTTTCAGGAATTATTGTATTAAGGTTTTTGTATAGAGAACTGCCCCTAAACATTGATGCAACCTGTGCACAGCCAAGATTATGTGCTGGAATATTTCTAAATAAATATTGATCATCCACAATAGCTTGCACTGCAATGGAACTATAACCCTTTCTGTTACGAAAGTCTGCAGCACCGTTTTGTGGTGGTTTAATTGACATATGAGTGCCGTCTATAACACCAATAATATTTGTCAGTTTAAATTTTTGTTCAAATCTCGAGGCTATACGTTCACATTCTGATGCATTAAAACTTTACTGAAACTATGAACATATAAGCAAACAGTACTCTTTGATACTCCAAATCCTTTTCCAATTACACGGTATTCAGCACAAGAGCAAGTTTGTAAACTGCAATAGCTATTTTCTTTTCAACAGGTAACCCTTCAACGAAAGTATTTCCTGCTGGTGCCATTTAATCCTTAAGCAAATCTATAAGCCTGAAAAATATTTGCCGATTTATTCGAAAATCAGTAAGCCGTTGTTCATCGTCATAGAACTGCAGAACTTCAACATCCCACTACTCCGAACTTCTCTTTCTTTTGCTAAAAGTTCTTATTCCTGGTGGAAGCTAAAAACAAAAGTGCATTGTATATATTTTATGAAAAACTTTATAAAAACATTTACATTCATTAAAGCCTCATTAGCGGAACGTATTGCCATTTTGTTAAAGAGCTCAATTTTGTAATTTTGTAAATTTTTTACGGGAAGTTTTTAAAATCTGCATTGTTACAATTTTGCTTATAATATTTTTTTTTTACAATAAAAGTAAAACAATTTGTAGTTTGACTCTATTCATTTTTAAAATGTTCAAAATCAAGATTTCTGTTTACCGTTAAACAGCTGATTGATTGACAGCTACCTTAAAAGTGCTGCTAATTCTTGTGCGTAAACGCTCTAAGAACAAAGTTTGAAATCAGTTTTAAAAGTGATTTTAAGACTCGCGTAAAAGTAGTGGCTTTAAACATTTTATTTCGAATGTTGCGGTTGAATATCTCTAAACGCGTTTCGGCAAATTCGCATTTGCCTTGATCAGGAGAATTCCTAATATAAAAAACATCTAGCAATCTTACAAATTATTTATACTATTTATATGTTATTATTTAATATTAATTTAGGAAGCATTTTTATCCTTGGTGGTGACAGGTAAGAAATTGTGGCGGGGTGGTTTGGTTGTGTTTTATTGTTGTTCAGGCTTCATTATACACAGGTAGTTTGGTCGACTGTTTGTTTTTTGGGATGTATTTAAAAAGCCAGAATGATACGTAGCTCTTACCGCCGTTGAGTAAAGTTGTGACCTTATGTTTGTGTATTTCGATGCTCTCTGCCGTTTTTATTTTCCAGTTATGCCTTACATTATTGATTCTTTGGGCGTTATCTCTGTTGATGTTGTGATTTTCCTTTACAATATGTCTGGCGATATTTGATTTTTACTTTTTTCGGTGCTTTTCTTGCTTCCTTATGTGTTCTTCAAGCTTTACTGATAAGGGTCTTTTTGTTTGTCCGATATATATTTTGTTGCAGAAGCCACATTTGATTTTGTATACTCCTCATTTTGGAAGGGGTCTTAGATCTTTTGCGGATGGAGTAAATTAAGTCGATATTGAACTTTTTTAATTTGAATTAAAGAGCTTTGGAGACGGTGTTGTTGTATAATACAGCGACTCTTCTTTGTTTTGGTTTTTCTGCTGTCCATGTCGTTATGTTCCTGGAATCTAATTGCTTTAATTTCCTTTTTATGATTCTATCGATGATATTCTGGGAGTATCCGTTGATGTCTGCTATTTTTTTAATGTATGTGGTTTCTTCATTGATGGCTGCTTGTGTAAGGGGTAATGTGAGCATTATATGTATCATGTGGTGAAACGCTGCTGTGTTGGAATGAATGGTTTGAGTTATTGGTTATGACACGTTTTTTATTCGTTGGTTTCCTGTGGATGCTTAATTCGAATATGCCATTTTTGTGTTGCGTAAGTAGGTTTAAGAATGGTAGGCAGCCGTTGTTTTCTCGTTCGTGAGTGAATTCAATGTTTTTGGGTGCACTGTTGAATTTCTCTAACATTACTTGTAGTTTGTTTTTTCTTATGATTGGGAATACATCATCTACATATCTGATCCATACTCTTAGTAGATTATTGTTTTCTTTTAAGCTGGACTCTAGTCTGCTCAAGAACAATTCGCTAAAGAGGGATGATAAGGGGTTACCCATAGGGGCGCCTTTTGTGTTATGTGTTAGCTGGATGTAATTAATTATTTTAATTTTGTTGACTTTGTTTTTGAGGAGCTCAAGGATCTTTATAGTTTCTTTCACGTTAACACTTGGGTATAACGGCGATAAGGGCTACTTATCATCATGACTTTTTAGATACATCCCAAAAAACAAACAACCAGTCGACCAAAATACCTGTATATAATGAAGCCTAAACAACAATAAAACAAAACCAGACCAAGGACAAAAACCCTACCTAAATTAATATTAAATAATAACATGTAAATAGTATAAATAATTTATAAGATTTCTTGATGTTTTTTATATTAGCAATTCACCTGATGAAGGCAAAAGCGAATTTGCCGAATACGTGTAGAGATAATTTTGTAAGTACTGTTAACAATTATTATAAGATGATATAATAACAAATTAAAAGTATTACAGCCTCTAACCTCTGGCCCTATTAGCAAATTCAACCTGGACGATATAGAAATCGATAACATCAACAGCTTCGCATACTTAGGTAGTATATAGTCAGACGGTGGCGCGGCAGTCGACATCCAAAGCCGAATTAACAAGGCATGCTCCGCCTTTTTGTTACTGAATAAGGTTTGGAGCTCTTCAATATTTTTCCAACACACCAAGCTGCGGTTATTTAACAATAATATTAAGAGGGTTCTGCTCTACGGCTGCAAAACAAATGCCTTAGGAGAATTCTGAAAATTTGGTGGCGCCGCACTATTAGAAATTCCGAACTATGGTCAAGATGCTGCCAACTTCCTATAGCAAACGAAATCAAAAAGCGTAAATGGCAATGGATCGGGTACAATTTGAGGAAGGCACCAAATGAAACTGCAAACAAGTTTAGCAATGATCTGTTCACCTTGCTAATTAATAAAACTCTAAAAATTTTCAATGTTAATAAACTTTTATTCAACTTTTTACAGAGAGAAAAATCGGAACGTTCTCCTCAATCAAAACAAAAAACTTAAAAATATTTGAAATTGAATTTTACTTTTTAAATTCAATAAATGCACAGCCAACTGGGTCGCCACAGTACCCCCTCCTAGCGATGGAGTACTAGCAACAACGCGACACCACAACTAAGTCGACAACACCACTCTTAATCCCGAAATTCCGCTAACCTTGCTGGGAAACGCACTACTCTACCAGCTCGTGTCACTTTCGGAATCGGCAACAGGGATTCACGCCTACAATCACCAGAAGTCACTAACTGATCACCATTCAACAACGCTGAAGGCTGACGCGTTTCTGGAACAACCTGTTCAAGATCATCACACGTTAAGTACGCCGCCTTCAACCTATCATTCGAAACAGTCACCTCTCTCCCACGGCAAACAATAACAGACGTCTTCTCATTACGACTCAGCACCTCAAATGGACCTTCGTAAGGCTGCTCAAGTGGAGCTCGAGCACGATCCACTCGAAGAAAAACGTGCTTACAATTAATAACGTCACGCGGAACATACACAGATGGATGACAATGTCTTGTTGATTCAACGGATTTAACCTTAGCTAAAGCCCTTCGCAACGCCGACACAAAATCAGTCTCGGACGACTTCTGCTTGAAATCCGAAAGCATCTGCCCTGGAACACAAAGAGGATTTCCAAACAACATCTCTGAAGGACTAGCATTTAGGTCTAATTTCGGTGTCGTTCGCAATCCCAACAACACAAGCGGAAGAGACTGCGTCCAATTACTTGAGGAATGACATCGAATGGCTGCCTTCAATGTTCTATGGAAACGTTCAACCATGCCATTTGCTTGAGGATGATAAGCCGTGGTATGAAAGTGTTTCACTCCAAGCAATCTCGTCAGTTCCCGAAATACAGCAGACTCAAACTGCCGACCCAAATCAGTGGTAATAGCCTGCGGAGAACCAAAACTTGCCACCCAACCGTCGATAAAAGCCGCTGCAACTTCTTCTGCCGTAATGCCCGACAGAGGCACAGCAACAGGCCACCGAGAAAAACGATCGACGCAAGTCAAACAATAACGCTTCCCCTGAGACAAAGGCAATGGACCCACAATGTCAACATGAACATGCTGGAACCGACTATCAATATCAGCAAACGAACCAATTGGTGTTTTAGTATGCCGCTGAATCTTAGACTTCTGACACGCAATGCAACTACGCACAAACACAGCTACATCCTTAACCAAACCAAGCCAAACATACCTAGCCTGCACCAATTTCCGCGTTGCTCGAATACCAGGATGAGCCAAACCATGGAGTTTTGAGAGTACCAGCTGCCGACAGTTTGCGGGAACAAAAGGACGAACACGACTGCCTGACACATCACAGTACAGTTCAATACTCGAATCCGGCAATCTCAACTTCTTCAACCCAACACCATCTTCAGACTGGCTCTTCAGCTGAGCGAGCAACTCTGCATCAGTCTTCTGCCCCTCAGCAATTAACTCAATAACATTTGCCTCCAACTGAACCGTAGCAACCCGAGACAAAGAGTCAGCCACCGTATTATCTGCACCAGCCAGATGACGAATATCAGTGCAATACTGACTAATAAACTCCAGCTGTCTTGCACGACGAGGAGATGCCTTCTCACTTATTTGCCTGAACGCAAACGTTAAAGGTTTGTGATCCGTAAAAATGACGAAATCACGTCCCTCTAATGCATACTTAAAATGCTGGACAGCTTGATAGATAGCAGTCAACTCACGATCATAAGCACTATACTTAGTCTGCGCTGGACTCAAACCTTTTGAATAAAATGCCAATGGCTGAGTCACACCTTTCACTACTTGTTGGAGAACAGCACCCACCGCAACGTCTGAAGCATCAGTCGTGAGCGTCAATTGTGCATCCAGAGCCATGAAGTTAAGCAACGTAGCTTGGGCAAGATCATTCTTGCAAGCCTCAAAAACCTCTACATCTTCTGGAGTCCAAGAAATTACCGACTTATCATTCTTGCGGTTACCTGGTGTAAGATGAAACAACCGCTGCTGATTCTGCACAGCGTTACGCAGAAACGGCCGATAAAAGTTCACCATGCCTAAGAATTGTCTAAGCTGTTTCACCGTTGCTGGCAGAGGAAAATCACGAACAGCTTGAACTTTACTCTCCGGAGGACGTAAACCCTTTGCACTAATAACGTGCCCAAGGAACTCGATCTCGGAACAGCCGAACTTACACTTGGCAAAATTCACGGTCAAACCAGTTTCTCTAAGTCGATCTAAAACCAGTCGCAAATGCATTCTGTGTTCTGCTTCATCTTTTGACGCAATTAAAATATCGTCGATGTACGCAAAAACGAAATTAAGATCACCTAGAGTCTCATTCATAAAACGCTGAAACGTCTGGGCAGCATTACGGAGACCGAAAGTCATAAAGCGAAACTCGAACAGGCCAAACGGAGTTGTAATAGCTGTCTTCGGAATGTCTGCCAGTGCAAGCGGTATCTGATGATACGCTTTCTGCAAATCTATCTTCGAAAACATAGTTTTACCATAAAGAATACTCGTCACATCATGAATGAACGGAATCGGATACCGATCAGGTTTAGTTTGCGCGTTGAGCATGCGATAATCGCCACACGGTCTCCAACTTCCATCGCCTTTGCGAACCATGTGAAGTGGACTTGCCCAACAGCTTTTCGAAGGTTGACAAATCCCTGTCTGGACTAAAAATTGGAATTCCTTCTTGGCTTCTTCAAGTTTGGCTCCAACTAAACGTCGGGGACGAGCAAATGACGGCGCACCAAATGTCTCGATGCAATGTTCAAACTTAGTAACTAAACCCATCCGATTTGCACTCATAATGCCTAAATCACGGTATTCATTAACCAGCTCAGCATAAGCTGAAACTGAACCACACACACGCACAGTATCTTCTTGAGACACAGCAGCCTTACCCTTCATCATCAAAGTCGTCTTCGAATCAACTAACCGCTTCCTTTTCAAATCCACTAACAAGTCATAGTGATTAAGGAAGTCGGCTCCAACAATAGGACAGCTAACATCCGCAATCACGAACGTCCACGGGAAATGTCTACGCAAACCCAAAGACAAAAGCAGTCGACGCTCGCCAAATGTTTGAATAGGCGTACCATTAGCGGCATATAAATTAACTGATGCAACACTGTTAGCCCTTTGCTTCCAACGACAGAACGACTTCGGTAAAACTGATATGTCCGCACCAGTATCAATGAGAAAAACGGTCGACGTGGCGGGATCTTTAATACTAAGTCGAGCTATACGAACACTAACCCCTTCTCGGCTCGACGACGTAGAAGGAGTGCCTAGTTTTTTGACTGATGAGAGCTTGCCACAAAACTACAGGGCTGCCGACAAGCATTAGCTCTATCACCAAACCTTTCGTGATACCAGCACCAATCTGGATGGACTTCCTGGTCGGGAACGAGTTCGCCTACGTCTCCTCGATGACGATCGACTTTGCACCGACTCACTACGACGTAAATCCAAACGACTCAGACGCTGTTCGATTTGCTCAAGCCTTCGTAAAATCACAGCATTCTCAGAATAGGCTGGACAATCAAAGGCTGACGCTACAGCTATCTGTTGAAAATCACCCGCCTCGCAAATACGATCTGCTAATTTCGCCAGTTCTGCTAGTGCCACGTTCGATGCCTGCAGAATAGCGCGCACTTGTGGTGGCAAACGCTTCAGCCAAAGAGACTTAAGGAACTCATCGCTCACCTTGTCTTTAGCTAACGCTGTCAACTCCGTTAGCAACTGTGTTGGGCGTCTATCACCAAGTTCAACTTCTGACAACAACCGTTGAATCTTCCGCTGCTCGCTCTCACTGTACCGCTCTATGATGCAAGCCTTTAAATTAGCGTGTCTTCCAGTTTCAGGAGGATGAAGCACTGCATCACTTACATCGGCGATAACACTTGACTCAATCGCTGCTACTACCGTGTTGAACTGTGTGATGTCACTCGTAATGGCAGCTACTGCGAATTGCGCCTCGATCTGAGCAAACCAAATCTCCGGTCGCTCGTGCCAAAACGGTGGCACCCTCACTGCTACACGGTTTACGACACTTCCACTATCAGAAGCCATTACTACACCTTCGTCTGCAACTGACATCACAGCTCGATAATTAGATATTTAGCTCAGAAGTTAATATTTCTAAATTTAAACTTTTTCGAAATCACGTCGGGGTCACCAATTTAGCAATGATCTGTTCACCTTGCTAATTAATAAAACTCTAAAAATTTTCAATGTTAATAAACTTTTATTCAACTTTTTACAGAGAGAAAAATCGGAACGTTCTCCTCAATCAAAACAAAAAAACTTAAAAATATTTGAAATTGAATTTTACTTTTTAAATTCAATAAATGCACAGCCAACTGGGTCGCCACACAAGTATTAATGAGGAATCCACAAGGAAGCAGAAGACCTGAAAGGCCCAAGCAAACTTGAAAGCGAACACTATAGAAAGAAATCCAAGCAAGCTGAAAAACCCTTGGAGAAATTAGAACCCTGGCAAAAAATCGTGACAGTTGAAAAAAGTTCGTCATGACCAAATGTTTCCCTGTGAACATACTGGAATGATGTTGATTATGAGTTTTTACTTGGTGGTTATTTTTGGTGGCAAATTGAAAGTTAGCGTATCTACATTATATCTCATAGAAATTGAAAAATAGAATAATATATACTTTATTTAACAGCTAAAGAACGTCAAAAGTTATATTGTGCGATCAGAACACAATAAAACCATATCCAAAGAATGTAAATGAGTGCAGATCTTTACAGAAACTTTACTCCTGCAATCAAAGTGGATATAGCTCTGGATATAGGAAAATCTAAGTGTATAGCATTTAGTTAAATAAATTTATATCAAAATTATGGTTTAAGTTAGAGCATAAGAGAAAATTATAATTGCTGTGATGGTAAATTGAGGGAAATAGTAAATTATGTCGGTATGGCAGCGAGCAAAGTTGGTATTTACCATAGTTTCGAATAGGGTAAATTAGATAAATTAGGTTTTGCCATTGTGAAAATTTCATAAGATGTTTAATATATAAATTTGAAAACTTTTAACCAAAAATAGTAAATAGGTGTAATTAATAAATATTTACATATGTGCAGTACTAAAAATCTCTAGGAAATTTCAATTTACTTTATCTCAATTTACTCGAACTCGCCCACGGCCATAGTAATGGATGATTCAATTTTTATATGTCGTATTAATAATTATTTATAATTCCCATATATCGTTTGAGTCTAACAAATGCAACCCTGCATAAGCTGAATAGCACATAAGTAAATACAGATAAACGGGGTGGATAGAAGAATTCAATGCATTCAATTCGTTTGTCAAATCGTTTTTACTCGTTCGGAATTATTGAAAATTATATTCAGTTGGAGTGTAAAAATAAATCTAGAAGAATTAGATTAGTTTAAAACCTCAGTAAGTGTGTACAAATTCCGAAAATATTTTTTTTCAGAAAGTGCGCCAATTATTTTAGATATATCTTACTGCTGATTAAATGTCAATTTGACATCTTCGACGATGAAGATCTGAAGAAAGAACAATTTTGTGACATTCGACGTTTGTCCAGTTAGATTGTCAACTTCAAAATCAAGTAAACAATACAAATTCTCAGAAATGTTTATATTGAAAGGCATTTATATAAACTATAAATTTCGATGAACATTATATGCAATTCCGCCATCTTGTACCAAATTTTTGCTAAACGTTTTATGCAATTTTTACGTTGTCTACTATAGTTCACATTAATTGTTTTTAGTTTCTATATATAAAAAGAGATCGTTTTACATATTTTAAGAAACGAGTGTAGATTAATTTTGCTTTATGATATTGTTGCCTGCATAAACCTATAATATTGTAGCAATGTTCACCCAAATATACACATTCGTCAATGGTTATTTTAGTAAATTTTATATATATGTTACGTGACCGCCATCTTAGAATTACAAGCGCGTTTTTATTTTATTTTGTATCTCTTTTCTGTGCACTTATTTGGCATGAGGCCATTGCGGTCGCAGCATTGCGGCCCAGACGAAAAATACTCTGACAGCTGTCAAGAAGATATATGCAGTAGTGTTAAGTTTGAAGTTTAAGTTAAAAAAGTAATTTTGAAGTTTTAATAATCAAATTCCTAAACCGTAAAAATTGACAATCGTTTGTCAAAGTCTCAAAAATTCGTAAGTTCAAAAACGTATTTAACATACACTTTAGAGAATGTAACCGAATGAAGCGTTACATTTTTTAATAAAAAAGTAGGCTCGAAATGTATGTCATCAAATTTTAGATTAAAAATGTAGCGATTTTATGTTTAGGGATTTTAGTGCATAATAATTTAAAATAAGTTTTTATAAATATTCAAATTTCATATATATTTATTTTCAGTTAAAACTTACAATCGGAGTTTGTAATAAAATTCTTATAATAAATATTTTAAAACAATGTTTTCGCCAGATATGCGGCATCAAGAAGAAGTAAATGCAGCATTAGATCGACAAATACGACAGGAAATTCAGGACATGGCTAATGAAGCAAAAATACAAGCGGACATTATTTCTCAAGAAGGTGAAAAATTGGTTTAATTTTTATTTATATTTATATTTTATTCATTTATAAATCAGGAGAGTTATAATTAAAAAATTTTTATACTTTTTTTTGACTGTTGAAAATTAGTAGTAGTAGGTTTAATTTAATTTTCTGTTATTAATTTGTTTGTTATTTAAACGCTTGCAATCTTTTTAATAATAAAAATAGTTTTTAATGTTTATATATTTATTTATCTAATTTATAGAGTTTTTTCTAAATAAAAATAGTCTATATATCGGATATTTTTTATATAAAAAGGAATATAGTAATACACACACATTAAAACTAAAAGAAAAATATTTATATAAACAATTATTTAGTCTAATTACGTTTTAAATAGGATGTATATGTATTACTTATTACTAATATGATAAATACGTTTCATTTATTTAGCTCGAGAACGTTTTAATTCTACATCGAGTGTTGAAGAAGTATCTCAGGACGAAATGGATCAGGACGGTGTTACAGTGCTTGGCATGGTAGAAGTAGACGAGGATGATAATGTTGACCATGAAAATATTGTAGAGGAGGATATGGGTGATATTACGGATATGCATGATGTTTCTGATTACAAAGACATGATGGAGTCTCAAGAAAGCAACATGGACTCAGCATCAATGCGTAAACGTCGCGGTAATCTTCCTAAATATTCAGTTAAAATTTTAAAACGTTGGTTATACGAGCATCGTTATAACGCTTATCCAAGTGATGCGGAAAAATTCACTCTGGCACAAGAAGCGAATTTGACAATATTACAGGTAATTCACGTTAAATTATTACAATAATTCAATATTGTACGTAATATCTTCATAAATTTTAGGTTTGTAATTGGTTTATAAATGCACGTCGTCGCATATTACCAGAAATGATTCGTCGAGAAGGCAATGATCCACTTCATTTTACTATTTCTCGTCGTGGCAAAAAGCTTAATAACAGCATGGGTAGCTCCATACACAGTTCGAGTAATGTACCAAATCCAATTACTGGAAGTCCTGCGTCAGAAGTTGTATGTATAAATGTTTCTAAGATGAAGTATTGTATTTTATATAAGTTTTATTTAAATTTTACTGACATAGATTGTGGGTGCAACTGAAGAAGTGCAAGGAGAAGAAGTGCATGATGGTGTAGCGAATGTACTCACTACCCTCTATCAGCAAGCGCCCAACGGACATATGGTTAAAGTTGAACCTGAAATAGATTATGATGATAATGTAATATATAGGTAATATAATATAGGTGTTTTATGTTTTAAATTATTTCTTAGATTTTGTATAGTAAATTAAAATCGAAACTTTTATTAGATGGCAACAAGCTATCACCGCAAATCCAATCGGCTTTAAGTCCCTTCATCCTGATATCCAATCTAAAATATTAACAAAAATTTGCGAAGGGCAACAACAACATAATTTTCAAGCTAATTCCTACACTATGTCCTTACATTCTCAAAATATTATAGAAAATCACATTTTTAAATTGAATTCTAAAAACGAATCTCAGTATGTAAATTCTATTCATGATTCTTCTGCTGCTTATCAAATTGAAAACAATATTCAAGATCCCTCTACTGCCTATAAAATGGAAAATGATATTGAAGAATCCTCTACTGCATATCAAATTGAAAACAATATTGAAGAACCTTCTACTGCCTATAAAATTGAAAATGATATTGAAGAACCCTTTATTCCATATCAAGTAAGAAGCAATATTGAAGACCTCTCCACTGTATACGAAATTGAAAACAATATTGAAGAACTCTCTACTGCTAATAAAATTGAAAATATTATTGAAGAACCCTATAGTCCATATCAAGTGGGAAGCAATATTGAAGACCTTACTGCTTACCAAATTGAAAACAATATTCAAGAACCCTCTTCTGCATATCAAATTGAAAACAATATTGAAGAATCCTCTTCTGCATATCAAATAGAAAACAATACTGAAGAATCCTCTTCTGCATATCAAATTGAAAACAATATTAAAGAACCCTCTTCTGCATATCAAATTGAAAACAATATTGAAGAACCCTATATTCCATATCAATTTGGAAGTAATATTCAAGACCTCTCTACTGCATATCAAATTGAAAACAATATGGAAGAACCATCTATGCCATATCAAATTGAAAACAATATTGAAGAATCATCTATGCCATATGAAATTCAAAACAATATTGAAGAGCCCTTTATTCCATATCAATTTGAAAATAATATTCAAGACCTTCCTACTGCATATGAAATTGAAAAAAATATTCAAGAACCATCTATGCCATATCAAATTGCAAGCAAAATTGAAAAACTATCTATGCCATATCAAATTGCAAGCAAAATTGAAGAACCCTGCATCCCATATCAATTTGGAAGCAATATTCAAGACTTCTCTACCGCATATCAAATTCCAAACAATATTGAAGGCCCCTATATTCCATATCAATTTGGAAATAATATTCAAGACCTCTCTACTGTATATCAAATTGAAAAAAATATTGAAGAACCATCTATGCCATATCATATTGAAGGTAAAATTGAAGAACCATCTATGCCATATCAAATTGCAAGCAAAATTGAAGAACCCTATATTCCATATCAATTTGGAAGTAATATTCAAGATCTCGCTAATGCATATCAAATTGCGAGAAATATTGAAGACCAACAAGATATGAGGTATTTTTGTTTTCCTGTTAAGGTATTTCTATCTCCTGTTAAGATATTTTTAATCCGTTAAGATGAGCGGAATGAGTATCGATGTTTGAGTTAGTGATATGTACTCTGAATACATCTAAATTAATTATAAATTTTTTTAAATTGATATTTCTAGATCTGAGGATGATAGCATCAATGAATATGACTCTTGTGAAGGGGTTAGTGAGGAGGAAGGTAAATTTGACAATTCAGATGCGTGGCAAAGTGTAATGAAGTAAGTTTCTTTTTTTATTTAACGCAGTTTTTAATACATATTTTTGGGAACAATTTACTTCTTATTAATTTTTTCTCTTTTTTTCAACATGCTATTATTTTTCATATGCAATATAATTTTTGATTTGCTGATTATTTGAAAACTTCAAAATTATTCTTCTACAAATTCTATGTACAACTTTTGATACTACTATTTTACTTCGTTTTTTACGTCCAACATTAATTTTACGGGACTGTTTTCAGTACCGAGGAAGTAACAACCACAAGTCCGACGAGCACAAAAAATACATACTGGACTTTGTCACACGTGCCTCACTCCACAACCGTATCAAATTCAAATGTAGCAGGTAAGTTAAAAGAATGATATCTCAAAAGTTGATATATAATAATATTAGAATATATACATTTATAACAGAGATCAGCCAAAATATACATACACATTTTTTGGTGTACATATTTTTATTCAAAAGAAACTAACCATTTTCGTACATTTGGGTTTTAAATATAGTTATTGTTACAGTAATTCAATGCAAATCCTATAAATGTATCTAAGGCCATAAATATTTTTGAAATATATATAATATATATTATATATGTATAAAATATATAGTATAATATAGTATGTCAAGATGCGCTGACTTTGAGCTTCAAATTGGTAGGGCATGGTAGGTAGGGTTCGATTCCTGATACCTGCAGTCTCAAAAAATTATTTACGAATAATTAAATACAAGAATTAAGTTCAAGACTACTGATGAACGATATTTGACAATACTCGAAACAGTTGTATGGTCAGCCAAAAATACAATTAATTAAAATAATATAAAATGCATTTTTGTTGTTGTAGTTCACTACTGTTCGTAAAACCTCTTCTAGAATTTTAATAAAAATCAGCAGATACATTGATAAGGTACTCGGTGACGTAGTCAATGCTTTGAAAGGTTCCAACAAGTACAAATTTTCCAATAAAAAGTACAGAGTTCGACTAAATACTAGAGTTAGCTAAAACCCAATCAGTATGATTATGTAAATGAAAACATCGCTGATGCTGAGAACAGTCATTACAGCTGCGTTATTTATATTGATTGTGATATTGCAGACAGAATAGTTCAAGAGTGTGAGTTATCTATGACTAGAATTTCATAAATTCATTGGAATCAACAGCAAAAGCCAGTTGTTCAGGTTTTGTGCTTTTGTGGGGAAAAAATTAGGAGATTACAAATATCAAGCAAACATACACCTGATTTCCTGTTCTTGTTGGGAAAGGTGACCGACTTTTAGACGTCTATATAGACAAGTGTTTGCCCGTACTCCCTTTTACAAAATAGTTTACCATTTACCATACAACTAGTTTTTTTGGAGTTAAAACACTTTTATGTGATTCAACTACTACAACAACATCTCGTGGTCGAAATTTTAATTAAATTTTTTTTTGATCCACTCTACGGAATCATAATATTTTTATATGCTTAAGTTCCTACAACAATAACTTGTAGTCAAATTTTTTCCTTTTCTTATTTTTTTAATATTGTAAAATAATCAAAGATGTATATATATTTCAGATCACAATATTTTAGCAGCACAAGCCGCAGCAAATGTAAATGCTGTCGTATCCTCTGCTCAATTAGTTGAAGAAGAAGAGGAAGACGAGGAGGATGAAGATGAGGATGATGAAGTGGAAGCGGAAGCGGAAGAACAAGAAATTGTGGGCGCTGAGGGAACTGTTTTTACATCCTCAAACGTGATTACAACCGACGATGACAACAATAATGTCAGTGAAACAAGAGCTAATTATCCGTCTGTGAAACTTAGCAATCCAAGCGGATGCAATAAAAGTAAGCTAATAAATATATCTCAAATTTGTGAATATTTTAATACTTTTGATATTGTTATTTTCTTTTAGCGAGCTATCGCGATGAAAAGGACAAATTTAAATGTTTATATTTGCTCGTGGAGACTGCAGTTGCAGTACGTCAAAGAGAAAAAGTAAAAGATGATGAACTTCATGTTCTTGGCAATTGAAGATTTCTGTTTTAGATTTTAATGCGCGCAAACAGTTAAACGTTGAACAGCAATGTGAATAGTAGCCCATATTTTTGTTTTAAATTGATTATAATCATAAGTACTTTTATTCCCACCTCACAGAGAAGTCATGCATTTTAATATCTCTAAAAATTAGTTTAATTTCATTGTATGTACAGAATATTTGTATATATGTTTAAGAAATGTTTGTAGGCGACTATTTGAATTGTAAAATAAACTAATTACTATAATATTAAGAATATTTAATTGTTAGATGTGTATATCATAAAAACCATTTGTAATTTAAAATAATTATTTAATATTCGTACTATTAAGAAAAAAAATTCATCTCACACATACGTTTACACTCATAAAATATTTCATATTTAGTGAAGTGATAATTTTTTATTTGTGCTAAATTGTTTAAAAAAATATATTTTCTATTAAATAATTTGTTCATTTCAACTTTTTATGCTACAATAAATAAACAATTTTAAGTAATTTTAAAAGCTCTAAAGATAATAAAGTAAAGTAAATACATCGTTACATATTTGCATTAAATTTTGAGTTTATAGTCAAAAAATGAGATGAGAATTACGAATGTAAAGGAAATCTTTTTCTATTCATGTTGAGATTTAATATTTTTATATAGTAAATAAAAATAAAAATTTATGAAGTGATTAGAAAGCGTTTGAAGGAGTACTGATTTGGTATAATGAACAGAGAGATGTTCCCAAGCAATCCTCTCTCATTTCATACTTCCCTTACCCAACCATATTTTAACCCATGTATTTGTATTTATAATTCCTTTCATGTTATCTGTCCTATCTATTGTCATGAGCTATCACAACAATAACAGGAGATTGAAATTAAAAAGGCATAAATCTAATTTAGATAAATTTAAATCTAACGAAAAGGGAGCTTTTCTATAAAAGTTTAGGATATTCCATTTGAAGCTATAAATCTACAGAGAACGAGCGCCCCCTGCCCCTACCTGTGTACACCCATGAGTGCTCACCATTGTTGTGTTTCAGAACCGTGATTTAAGCAGACTTAAGTCATAAACTTTACTGTTTACTTAATTCATATTTTAGTGAATTTTGCAAGTTAAGTCAAAAATTCAACCCTTATTTACACAACATAAATATTTCCTTGTACTCAACATCACTCTTACCGGTTTATATTACCCTAGAGACCATTAAAAAAAGTACCTTCCGCTATTTTTTGCCTATAATAATACCTATAATAAAAATAAATCCTCGGAACTCATCCAAAGAGACCGCGTGAACACTGCAAGGCTTACTGCACTTCTTTCTGGTCATTGATGTGTAGGAACTCACGCAGAGAAACTGCGCATTCCACATAACCCTCACTGCAGAAATTGTGGAAACCTGCACAAGAAAGAAATCATAATACATTTCCTCTGTGAATGCCCGGCTTTGGCGTCCAGAAGATATAGGTTCTTATGAAGATATTACTTTGATAGTTTATCAAAATGTTCATGGGTCAAGACGAAAGACTTATCAAATTATCTAAATTCGGGGGGATGGATTTAGTCTTTATTCTTCTATACTATGGTTCTTGCGCGGAATGTGATAGCAAAACAGCGAAAAATTTATAATTGAGGTACATGGAAGTTATCTAATGGCCTGCCACTGCATTCAACCAACCAACCAACATCACTTCCCAACAAAATTATTTTAACCGCTTCGCATTGTGCGCTGATGAAGCTCATCGCTCTTCTTGCCAATATGGTTCTCTATAGTACTTGAGTGCATTATTTCTTAATAATACCAAGAGCTCTATTCTCGCTTTACGCCGAATGCTTGAAATGAGTTTGAAATAACCGTTTTCGTTGCACCTTCCTTGTAACGGATACTGAAAATATTTTGATGGCTGTTCAAGCGTCCAAAACATAACGAGAGCAAAGCGCTTGCTTTCAATGACATAACGAGTGAAAAGAAATGTCACTTGTCACATTGGAGCGTATTGAAACTGTTATTAAAGCAATCGGTTGCTTACTGTCTTATTACAGTAATTTTAGCAAATATTTAAAAGGCTTTTAGGTTAAAATAAGACAAATGAAAAGTAAATTAGAAGTTTGCGCTATAAAGTTAACTCTAAAGCATGATTGCAATGAAGTTGAGCACACATTTTACTCTAGAACTGCTCACAATTAAGCTGAAGTCGCTGGTTAGTAAAGTCCACTGGATGAATGTAACAGTCATTTTTTTTTTGTAGTCCGCTGGTCATTGCTTATGTTTTGCTATATTTGCAAATTCCGGAATTACCTTAAAATTTATTTAATAATAAGAAATTTGACATTATTTTACATTTATAATTGAGTATCCACGCATACACACCTTACAATAATATCAATAAGGCAGCAGTCGTAAAAGAAAAAAGGTTTGACAGTGAAAAGATATAGAAAGATATTTTATAGAATATTTAAACTTTATCTCATTGATTAAAATTTAATTAAGATAACTTTTTATAGTTAAGGAGATTTTTCTCCTATGACAAGATATCCATTTCCAATAGAGTAGATCAGTACTGTCCAAAGCACGACCCACGGGCATCATGCTCCCGCCGCTAACATTTGGTATCAGCTCCCAACGGAATGGAGCACTGCGGCAATAGTTGATCTTTTGTGCTGGTAACATTACATTATTTTATTTTAGTGGTATCCCAAATAAATAAATTAAAATGTTTTAAATAATTTATTACACTTAACGTTAATTTACTTAATTGACAAAGACTTTGGTATATATTTCTTTGCACAACTGGTTCAAAAAACTCGTATTAGGTACCGTAAGTGATTACAGTCCAGTTACTTAAGTCTAATCGAATATTAATATTGTTAATATTGATAAAATTGTAAAAGATAATTAATGAAGAACCAATAAAACTAAATTTAATATTATCGTCGGCAAAATTGTATGTATTTATTTCTGCGACCCTCCAACCTATTAAGTGATTTGAATTGACCCGCGGTCTTATTTAGTCTGGACAGCCCTGGATTAGATAATAGTGACGAAGTTTTCAAATCCAAAATAATTTTTAATTTTTATTTAAGTGAATTATTGAGCTGAAAATACAGATGCCAAGTGTACTTCCAAATATTAGTCATCAGTGGTACTTGGAAATATTTATTAGTACAATTGTCCCTATACTCGTATCTGCAAATTTTTTATTGGTACAATTTTTCAGAATGTGTCAGAAATCAAACCTACCAAATTTGAACTCGTGTGTTAGCACACAAAGCTAATGTATAATTAATTTGATTTATTTTAATTTAGAGTTTCATCAATTTTGTTGTTAATTTATAAGCAAATTTGCACTAACTGTGTTATTAATTAGAACAAATGCGTAAACCACAGCTATATAAATTAGTTAATCATTGTAAATTTGTTTTTAAATCTTAACACTATTATTTGTAGAAAATATTTATTTATTAATACGTATTTATTATTAATTATTTATAAATTATTTATTTACTTAATTAAATTTAATTTATTTTCTCCATAATCAATATTTGACTTAATTACTTTATTAGATTCATTTTGTGGTATATATTTTGATCAATTTTTGTTAAATAACTACTAAAGTTTAAAATATTTAAAAATATTAAATCCATTTCTTTTTTTTAATATATTTACTTATAAATACATCTGCCATAAATGAAATGACAATAAGTAATTGGAAGAATTGAAGGCCGTGTGCGACTTCGAGTAAATTGAAATTTGCTAGAAATTTTTTGCACTGCACTTACCATATGTAAATATTTATTTATTTATTTATTGCACTTATTTATTATTTTTGTTATTATATTAGTATTAACCTAATTTTTTTCTAATTTACCCTACTCAAAATTCTGGTAAATACCAACATTCGCTGCCATACCGACATAATTTACTATTTCCTTCAATTTACCATCAATTTACTCGAACTCGCACACGGCCTTTGTATAAAATTTTAGTATTAAATGCTAAACAAAATTCTTTAATATTGTAGAGAGCGCATTTTACTCTCTTGCATTTTATATTTTATTTTATCTTAACTTATATTTCAATTTTAAATTATATTGCAGTGAATTTGACTATTTATAAAGATGCAAAAGAACCGCTGCAAAAAAAAAAAAAATTGTTGAAAAGTTAATAAATTAAAATAAAAATAATTGAAAATTCAGAAATTTGTTTTTTCTGCATTTGGAATTTATTTTTATTTAATATTTTATAAATTATAATTTTTATTTTATAATAATTTTTTAAATTCAAATTTTGCAGTAACAGGGAGAGTCCAATAAGTAAAACTTATTTTTAGCAAATACAACAACCAGATCTACAACTATATGTATCCTTTTTTCTCACCAGAAGTTACCTACTTCATGCAACAGGTGGTTTCGTTGAAGTATGAAAGCGAGAGCAATATAACAAAGAATTATAACGAAATGCATTTTAAAAACAAATTCACTAACGTTTATTCAATGAGTTTTGTTCGAAGTGAGTGGTCGTCATTGCGGTCGTTCGAGTGTTGTCATCTTTTGTTTTGGTGTTTGTAAGTAGTGCGTGTTAAGTGAATTTGTTTTTGTTATTAAATTGCAACAATTTGAACGGACTTGACATTTTGCCCAAAAAACGATTGTTACGCGAATTCGTACGCGTAATTTGGCATTTACCATAAATTTGTTAAATTTTTCCAATCAGTCAATTGCATTAAATAATTTCACTATTTCGCTGCTTCGCTTTTACCAATTGTTTGTGTGCAGGTGTGCGTTGCGTGTTGAGAAGCGGAAATTCAAATTGACGTGTGTGGAAAAGTAGTTAATAATAAAAAAAAAACAAAAACAAAAAGAAATAATTTAGTAATAAATTATTGAGTCATTTAGTGGTAAAAAAAGCAAACTTTCAATTTTTGTGTTAATAAGAATTACATGAAATGTTTAATATTAGAATTAATAAAAAGTAAAAATGAAGGAATAATAATGAATAATGAAAAGTGAATAGTGAATAGTGACGCGTGACGCAATCCAAATTATTAATAATTGAAGAATACTGAAAATCAGATGAATGACCTAGGTCAATAACACCTACAAATGGGCTTTCAATAAAACGCAATCATTTATTTTGTCTAACGAAAAAAAGAAGAAAAAAAAGTCGTTAAATAGAGAAATTGAAAACGGGTTTTGGACATTAGTGCAAAATTTTTTTTTTTCATTGTTAAATATTAACAATTTTTTTCTCTATTTTGGTAAAGTCTAAAATAGTTCTCTTTTTTAAAAATTTCTAATAATGTTTAATAAAGGGAAATATTTTAATTTATTTGTTTTTTTTTGTCATAGTAAAATGCAATACAAATAGCGACAAAACAAGATTAACAACAAAGCAAAGAAAAAACAACAACAAAGTTGAACTGATCACAGTTGCTCAAGCAACAGCAAAGAGTACGACGCAAAGTTGTCGGGCAACTTGTTTTGCTTTGTTTTTTTTTATTTATTTTTGGTTACTCTGTTTGGTCTGTGCTAGCCTTTAAGCTCAAACGGCTTATTCGTTAAACCAAGAAGAGGAGCCTTGCATTTGACCAGTCCGTCCCGGTTCTGAACGGAAATACCAATTAAAGGTACGAAAGAAAAAATTCAAGGAACAAAAACAAAAAAGAGAAGACAAAATACGAACATACGCAGTACACAGCAACGATTTTCCAGCTCTCCAACTTTTTTAATTAAAAGAATTTTTTTAGTATAAATTTTGAATGGAATAATTATGTCATGGGATCTTGCACACGGCGACACTTTCTGCTGTCAACATGTTTTCTGCAAATGGTGAGTTTCTAACATAAAAATATATATCTTCATTTATATATTAAGCAAATACAGTTTACTTCATACTACTTAATTATGTATGTCTCCCAATTAATTGGTAACGCATTTTAATTAATAATGTGAAAGCGAGCAGTCGGCTCGAGGAACTAATTACTCTCGTTAGGTAATATATACTAACGTGTTGTTATACACTTTTACCCTATACACTTTTCTCGAAATAACCTCGCAGTTAATAGAGACTCGCAGAGTAAAAGTGACTCAACTAGCCTCAACATAATATATAGTGTAAAAAGGTTTGAATTAGTTGAATATATTTTCATCGCACTAAAAAAAATCACCTATGTCGATTCTAGCAACTGTCGGGGGGTATACCTCTTGATACTACCTATCCATCAAGTAACGATAATCACTCTTGTCTTTTTATGTCACTAGATAACTCCTACTGATTACACCAATAACAATATTTTGCATATGAAGTATTTATTTTCGTGATCAATTTATTGAAATGAGCTGATGACTGGAATCTATACTTGCTATGAGGGCTAATTAATTGGAACTATGGTAATTGGAAATTGGAATTATTACCTATTTACTGCTGTCCTTCTCTCCTAATTGAAGCCTAGGGCTTCAACGATTTCTTTAAATCTTATTATGTTACCTGCTTCTCTCGTGATCTGGTTCCAGTGCTGTGCGTCTTTAAGTTCCTGGTGCACGGTTTTTCGACATGTCTTAGCTTGAGCTTCAAATTTTATGGGTACACATAGCTTACTTGAAAGTACTATTACTGGAAAATGGTGTATGATTAACAGAAAATAGAAGAAAATAAAATATTTTTACGAAAAAATGTCCAAAAAATTTTAGCGTCATTTTGTGAAAAATGAAGTTTTGCAATTTTGTTAGAGAGGTTTCAAAAAGTATTAGTAGTTTATTTATTATATTAATTATTTGAGTTTTTGGCTAACCAATACAGCTGTTTCAAGTATTGTCAAATACCTAACAGCAGTGGTCTTGGAATTATTTCTTATATTTAATTATAAGTAAAAAAAATTTTTAAAACTGCAAGTACCAAGGGTTGAACTTGTGGTCTGTAAAATTTGAAGCTCAGAGCCAGTGTTCATTAGCCAACTGACCCAAAGATGTACTTGACTTGTATGTTCGAACTTAGAGTTAACAGAAAATTAACAGAAAATTTGCTGTGAAAGTTCAGTAACAAATTTACTTTTTGGCTTGTACTCGTATTAAAATAAAATCCTAAACCAGCTGTAGCATAATTGAATTAATTAATTTTATTTTCATTTTTAATTGATAAATTTCAATTAATTTAAAATTTTATTCAATAAAATCAAAGCACTATAATTGCACATCAAATTGCATCAAATGAAAGTATATGTAATGAACTGAAATCGGTACCGATTTGTGAAATACAACTTAAGCGATATAAATTAACCATTTTTATAATATAGTGAAAATCTGAAGCATTTTAAAACAAAAATATATCTAGTATATAAACAAATATATAGTATTATTTAATTTGAAATAGTTTAATTATACTAAATCTACCTATCTTAATCTATCTATTAATACTATCTGAATCTATCTGAAACTTTTTTGAACTTGAATTTTTTGGTGGTTATTTTTTAAATAACATATTGGTTAAAATAACTAATTTTATTCAGTATTATTTAAAAAATTCAGTATATAGTTCTCTTAGTAATTTTAGTTTTCTACTGCTAGTTACAATAGGACCTGCAAAATTAGTCTTGTTTATAATTTAGTAAATCATTTAGTTGGTTAGTAGGTCTATGCTCCAAAAATACCAGAACAATTCAGTGTTATGCAGTAAAAATATATGTATTCCCTAAATCCTTTCATATGGCAACATACGACATTATATTTAACATGCAAAATCTTTCATTTCTTAGTTAATTATAAATAATATTTTTTTACCTATTATTGGATGAGCTGCAAGATTTACAATATCCAATATTTAACTTTCTTTTAACGTAGGTTCTATTTACATATTTGAAATCGTCTTAATAATTATAACGTTTTCCATCGAAAATTTTGGGCAGCCTTTGCCGGGTATTGTTCTTAACCTCAATTTTTCGTCGGTTGCCTTGTTCATTTTTCCCTGCTGCTTTTTAAATATTAACGAAGTGGCCTCAATCCAGTTGAAACAAAGATAAGAGAAGCTATGTTTATATATAAATACAAGAAAATGTGTATATTAATTGCAAAATAAAAAACAATCATAAAAGGAACTGCTACTTCAGATGTAGCATATAATTTGCTTAAGGGTGCAGGGTAACTCAATTTTAACACTGCAATTTTTAACACTCTTTCCTGTTGTTCTGTTGCGAGTCTACATCTTTGAAGATGTTATATATCAGTGTATATGACAGCATTTATCTTATGCACTTTCAATGACTGCAACTGCCAGCTTTCACTTCATTCGGTGTTTACTTTAACATACATTTGAAATTTTAACTTTACAGTTTTCAACTCTTACAATCGTTACGAGGGTCAATAATATATATTATATATTTTTAGCAAAAGTGAAACACAGTCCGATGTATTTTTAACATGTTCTTTACTTCGCTTTATTAACTATACTAAAAATGAATAATGAATAATAATTACAAAAGGAATATAGAATAATGACAGGCCAGAGTTGCCAGGCAATTAATATTTAAAAAGTACTTTACATAACAACACCCCCTCTTAAAGTGCTTTTATTATGTATAAAATATGACTTTAATATTTCATTCCTAATTTCCGTAAGCAATTAACATGCTTTTCTGTAGTGAGTCCTTTGGTAAGGACGTCTGCGGGCATTTCTTCTGTTGGCATATATTTGATTTTAACAGTGCCGTCGTTAACCTTGCTGCGAATAAAGTGATAACGAATATCAATGTGCTTTGTCCGTGGATGATACCTGAAGCTTTCCGTTAATTTTTGAGCGCTTTGATTATCATTAAAGATTTCAATTGTCTTACTTGTAATGCCAACATCATCAAGGATTGCCTTTAGATATAACACTTCTTTTGTGGCCTCAGATATGGCCATATATTCTGATTCAGTGCTTGAAAGCGCTACTGTACGTTGCTTTCGAGCTTCCCAACATATCGCTGCTCCTGATATAATGAACGCATACCCTGAATATGAACGTCTATCGTTTAAGTCAGCGCCCCAATCAGCGTCAACCAAACCATACAATTCTTCATTGTCTTTCTCATACAATAGACCATAGTTGCTTGTACCTTTAAGGTATCTTAGAATTCGTTTTGCTGCTTTCCAATGTTCCACGTTATAATTTGAATTGAACTGGCTAAGAAAGTTTACAGCAAACGCAATATCAGGTCGAGTTGTAACAGCTAAGTACATTAATGCTCCTATCAAGCTTTGATAGGGATACATCTTCATAACACCTTCATCAATTTTTGTTGGTTTCGTTAACTTAATGTTCAATTCTATGGGAGTCTTCACTGGTTTACAGTCTTTCATATTGAACTTTTCAATAATGCTTTTTGCATACTTCTCTTGTGAAAGAAAAACTTGATGCTTGCTTAAATTTTGATGAAACTCGATGCCAAGACAATTACTTACTATTCCCAAATCCATCATTTCGAAATCATTCGCAAGTGCAGCCTTTATTTCTTTTATACGAAACTTATTATTGGACGCTATTAGTAAATCATCTACATATATTGTCATCAAAACAATGTCGTTGCCTTCTCGCTTAGTGAATACACAAGGATCCTGTTGTACTGCACTTAGACCCATATTCTGTAGTTTCTTTGTCAATTTCATGTACCATGATAGCCCAGACTGACGGAGTCCATAAAGAGCTTTCTTTAATAAACATACAGGTGACTTACTTGATTTAATCGCCTTTAACCAATGCTGCGCTGTTTCTTTAACTTTTCCACACAATATTGTTGAAGTTTTTCCCACTGGTTTTGATGAAACAACTTTGTTCAGGAATGGTATAAGATAATCGGGAATTTCCATGAAGACACTCTCTTCGATCTCTCCATTTAGGTATGCTGTAATGACATCCATCTGATGGATCTCCAAATCCATTTTTGCTGCCAGTGCCGCAAGTAGTCTTATAGATGTTGAACGAGCGACTGGAGAAAACGTATCATGAAAGTCTTCACCTGGTCGTTGTGCAAAACCCTTCGCTACTAATCGTACTTTCTGTTTTTCGTCATCTTTAGTTCGAAGCACGAATCTATTCCCAATAACTTTTCGTGATTTCGGTCTTTCGACCACTTCCCATGTTTTATTCTTTAGTTGTGCCACCATTTCGTCTTCTAGCGCTTTTGACCAGGAATTTGTTTCATCGCTTTCAAGTGCCTCCAAAATCGTTACTGGAGTTTGATATGTAGTGAGAAACGCCATTTCACAATCTTCAAAAACAAAAACGTTGTTGTCAGGTTCATCATCTGAATGGTTTTTATCAGCAATTTTTCTTACTGAACTTGTATTTTCGTCTTCGTTGGATGATTCTTCACCATTCCGATTTGACGTGTAATATTCTTTTCGAGGCCTACCGCGTGAATTTGTGCGAATAAGTCTCGGACGACCTCTTCTACGAATGGAGTTTTCTTCTCGCGTATCTGTATTTTCTACAATTTTCGGATTGACCGACGGTTTCTGATTTTCAGAATTTTCGAACGCAATATCGATATAATCATTTGTTTGGCAGTCGTTTTCATTGTTAATATAAATGTTTTCGTATTTATTATGATAGATATTTTTGTTTACAAACACGACATCACGACTTATTGTTATATTTCGTTTTGTAGGTGACCATAGCCGATAGGCTTTCGCTTCGTTTGAATATCCAACAAACATGTAAGGTTCTGACTTAGAATCGAATTTATCTCTAGTCTTATCCTTTTTTAGGACATATGCTTTAGACCCAAATACTTGAAAATGTACAATAGTTGGCATTTTACCAGTCCACAACTTGTGCGGTACTACACCGTTCAATGCTTTTGTAGGACACCTATTCCGAATATAGCACGCTGTATTTATGGCCTCTGCCCAAAAATTTGGCGGAACTTCAGCTTGTTTCATCATGCAACGGGCCATTTCAACTAGAGTTCTGTTTTTACGTTCAGCAATACCATTTTGCTCCGGCGTATATGGAGCAGTTAAGCGTCTTTGTATACCAAATTTCCTCAAGAATAAATTAAATTCAGAATTAACGTATTCTCTACCATTGTCTGATTGTAAAGCCTTAATTCGTTTACCCGTAAATGTTTCTACTGCTCTTTTGTATTGCTTAAATACATTTAATACATCGGATTTTTGTTTTATAAAATATACTTGACAATAGCGTGATTTGTCATCAATAAATGTTACGAAATATTTTGCATCCGAATTTGATGCTGTTCTCATTGGTCCGCACACATCACTATGCACGATCTCTAATAAGTCACTTGTTCTAGTTTCTTTACTCTTAGGAAATGGTTTTTGTATTTGTTTTTCACTAATACAAATTTCGCAAGTCGGAAGTTTTTGTTTAGGATTTAATTTTAATCCGTGTACTAGGTTATTACTAGCCAATTTTTTAAGATCGTTTTCATTTATGTGGCCCATTTTCTGGTGCCACTTTTCAATGTCACATTTTTCTTCAGCAACTTGTGCAAAATGATTTTTATTTTCAACAATAAAAAGATTTCCACATCTTTTCGCTCGAGTTATAACCTTCTGATATTTGTCCAATACGATTGCATCTGAAGGGCGAAAATGCACTTCATATCCGCTGTCCACTATTTTTGATACAGAAAGTAGACTTGTACGCAAGTCCTCGACATATAGAACTTCTTTAAGATCAATGTTATTATCACGACCGTATACGTCTACAGTTATTTTCATTTTACCGACGCCGTTTATATTTGTTGTGTTGTCGTTTGCTAAGTTAAGCACTTTATTCGATTTTTGAAAGTCTGTAAAATATTCACGGTTTGCACTTAAATGGGCAGTACATCCACTAGCTAGGCACCAATAATTTTCTTTTATTGAGCTAATAAATGCATCTTCAACATGATAGCTAAAATTATTGTTTACAGATTTTTCCGAATTTTTCAATTGCGTGTTATTTTCAGCTTTTGCTTTATTTTTACATTCACGTGCAAAATGTCCGATTTTGCCACAATTAAAACATTGTTTGTTTCGTTTAGAATCACTGTATCGTTTGTTTTGTTTTGCGTTTCGGCTTTTATTTCGATTTATGTATAGAGAGTTTTCATCACTATGTCTGTCTTCTTTTGTCCTTTGCGATTCAGCTTCTTCTAATATTTTCACTCGAAGTATGTCTGGCTTTGGCAGCTCGTCGCGCGTTTCTAACGCGCACCTGAAAGTATTAAAAGAATCGGGTAGGCTATATAGGAGCAGTATGGCCAGAAGCTCATCCCCGATGGTGACGTCAATTTCCTTTAATTTTGCCACGGCTTCAAAAAAATCGTTGAGGTGCTCTCTAACCTTTTCACCCTCCTTCATGCGCGAAAGTGCAACCTTTTTCAGCAACGTCGCCTTGCGCGCAGGCCCTTTTGATGAATATGTGGCTTGTAGTTTCATCCACATTTCGTTTGAATTTGTGCATTCTGCAATTAATCTTAATTCTGATGCACTTACTGATAACATTATATCAGCACACGCTTTCTGATCAAAGCTGATCCATTTTGCAGCCGCTTCGCCCGTTGGACACGACGCAGTACCTTCGACATATGACCATAAATCGTTTTTTATGAGAATAGCTTTCATTTGTAATTTCCATGTATCGTAGTTTTCCGCGTTAAGCGGTTCAACTCGAATCACCGTTCCCGACATTTTTATACACGTATTAAATCTACTTTTTATGTGCACGTGCTTTTTACTTCGCAGTGGAAGCGTGCTGGGCCCATAACCTATTATATATTTTTAGCAAAAGTGAAACACACGGTCCGATGTATTTTTAACATGTTCTTTACTTCGCTTTATTAACTATACTAAAAATGAATAATGAATAATAATTACAAAAGGAATATAGAATAATGACAGGCCAGAGTTGCCAGGCAATTAATATTTAAAAAGTACTTTACATAACAACAATATACATTTAAATTTATGTTATTTAAAATATTTATTTTTATGAACTTTAAAAATTGTACCATTATCCGAAGTAAAGCAAAAAACAATGTTAAATCCATTTCTACTATAAAATTTTTTTAAATCAAAAGAAGAATTTCAAGAATTTATTTAACTCATTATAATCATTTTTATAATAATTAATTTAATTCATTTATGTTAAACCCCCATTTCACATCTTTCACGCCATCTACATTTTGTACTATGTTGTATGATTAATGCATATTTTCACTTGAGCAATTATGTAAAATATAGCAAGAGCTCTCGAAGTTACTAAATTGCACTAAGAGAAGTCAAAGACTCTACTTGGTCCATTTGGGTTCATAACCAAGTGGACTTGGTAGAGATCCTGAGATCGAGAACCTTATAAAATCCAGCAACTTTGAAAACTTGAAATCGAAAGTTAGGCTCAAACGTTATTGTGTTAAAACAAATAGGATAATGTATTAAGTACCGAGTTTGAGAATAAAAATATATTTGCCAGTATATTTTTACAGTAGTGAGCACCACCTACTTTGGAAATTTGTATAATTTAGAAATTTAGCTCTTACTAATTAGTAATAGAAATGATTAGGTCATATTTTATACGTATATATAAAGATATTTAAACAATTAATGTTTAATACTGAAGTACTCGACTTTAAATATCAAAATCAATATAGTCTTAAGTATCAGAACATTAAAAAATTGAGCAGCATTAAATCATAGTTGAGATATGAATTCGTTTGTTTGATGGAGAGAGAAATCCATAGTGCCTAAAATGATTAAAGTAATTAAGGTTTTCAACATTCATCTTTCCTTGTCAAGGACCAAGGAAAGCCGATAATCATGTTCTTTCTAAATGTGCACTTGAAATATGTAATATAGTTCATTAATCAATATTTGACATACAATTAAGGATTGATATCGTTGAATCACTTTATTAAAATAATAATAAGGATATCCATGTTTTTGAAAAAAATCATTAACTCTTGTTCTATAAAAATAAGATTTATTCCTCTTTATATAAAAAAAGAAATCATAACAATTTCAGAATCAAATATTATTTTCATTTAAATCATAAATAATACAATATATTTTTGCAACTATAGTGATAATAAATAATATTTGAAATTGTCTGCATATGAAACCCGGAAATGACATTCAAATTTTTCCTTTCCTTTATTACTGTAAAGTCAATGTCTATCCCAGGAGAAAATACAAAGCGACTGACTGCCAAATAATTTTTACTAAGAAAAATAATCAATATTAGTTCTTTACATGTTGTTTGCATAGCCATGATTAATACTATTTTTGGAAAATTGATAAAGTTATCATTTTTTTTTATCAATATAATACGAATTTTATTATTCATGCATATATATATTTAATTAAACAAACAAAAAAAAACACTACCAAAAAAAATAATCACACAAAATAAGTGATAATATGTATGTATATAAATATTATTTATTAAGTATTAGAATACAGACAGGTACTTATCTCGTGTGATCGCAGCACTTCCTAGTTACCACATGAAATATGTAGATATAAAAAATTAAAACTTATAATAAAGACTGTTGAGATAGAACTTAAAAGAATAGAACTCTACGTTAGTCTATTATAGATTTATTGTAAGTTAATTTTCTCTGTAAATACGGAGCGGAAAATCGATTATGTTATGTTGGGGTTATCCTAAACATATTTTTTAAGATAGAAAACGTTTTATGATTTTGTGTTTTTCTTTTTATTATTAAAGTTTTTATTTTACCGCTGCTATTTTTTTACCGCTGCTGTTTCTATTTAATGCAGTTTTATGTAAACCACTGTTAAATTTGAGATTCGAGTTTGGCATATTTAATACTGAGAATGGTTGGCACCTAGTTGGATTTGTTGTTCTTGCGTCTGTTGTTATCCTGTAATTTTTGTACATTTTACAAGATAAGAAACTGTGATTTTTGCGCAAAAAAACAAATAAATTAATTTTATTAAAGTCAAGTTCATAATATGTCATATATCCGTAAACAAAAAGTAAGGTATACGGAAACATCCAACTATAAAAAAGAATAAAGGTTTTTAAGGAGTACCAACTCAGAGTAACGATTAAACATTGCATATTTGATACTCGTATTGCAGTAAAATTATTATAGGAGAGTTGAAGACAATAATAATTAATTTATGGAGTAAAATTTTTATGGTGACCATATAGCTTTTTAAGTAAGCTGTGTAAAATTGTATGTATATTTAGTTGCCAGGAAAAGGGGAGCTGCTAAAATCATTGCTTCCAATAAAGCTCCTTGTATTATTCTTCTTAAACGATTTGGTCTTCTAGATTATCGCTTCTAGATCTAGAATTTAAGTAGAATCGATAAGTTTACCAGTGAAGAAATGGTGTTTTGTATATTGAAGCTGTTTTGTCGGCAAAGATATAGAACATGATAGATTCAACTTCTTCTTTGTTATGACAACTCCTGCACAGTTCGTCTGCCGAAGTACGTCAACGTTCCAACACAGTGCTCCGTGGGTACTCCACGGGTTTAGTGTCTTAAAGCCCAGTGCTTACCCATTCAACTATTGTCAACGGTTGAGTTTTTAGACCGAATATTACGCTAAAATGTAAGCGATTTTTTAAATTAACATTCAAATTATCCAAAAGTAAGTTATTTTCAATGGACGATTTATTATTTAAGTAAATTATAAGAGAATTAAATTTTGTAATAATGCTTGAATGAATTACTATAATTTTGTCAAGAAAATTTTATATTTCAACACTATTCACTATTTCAGAAATAAAAGAAATGCTAAAATGTTTTTATTATAAAAATTAGGCGAAGATTTCAAATTTTAAAAAAGAAGAAATTGGTGCATTTCAGGTTTTAACACAAGCACTTCGGCAGTTATCATAGTAGTTTCCTGCTGGGATCATTGCTCAGCAGCATGAAAGCATACCCAGCCTTTTTCTTCTTAATTTTAAGGAAACCAAATCTGTGCTTTGTGCTGGTGTTAAAATTTTATGTTTTACTTTGTTTTTTGCTGGTTTTGTTGTGGACCTACTTTTGACTGAAGTGTATCTTACCTGCTTCCAGAACTGTGCAGTTGTGAATCTGCATTTTTTCTGTGTGAAATACAAATTCATTGCACTTTCTTCACATTGCATTGGCATGTCTCAGCTTGATTTTCCATGATGAAACAGATTATGTTTTATTACCAATTCCGACACCTTTTTTGCTAAAACATTTTGTTTTAAATTCCTTAAATAAAATAAGAATTTCCCAAAACTTAACACAATATTCGATAAGATTAAATTAAAGTCATTTAATTTTATTTGAGTCATTTTACAAATAGATTTGCCATTCCCTGCCTCTTCTTCAGATACTTAAGATTAGTCACACTTTCAATTACCTGTGAAAAACTTCAAGCATGATTAGTATTGTGACTTACGATGTTTACAAATGAACAATTTTTATATACATATACTACATATCTGAAACAATATATTTCATCATTGCGATGATGTCAATTCAATCATTCAAAGTTAAGTGAAACTTTCTTTATACTCGTATATTTTATGTATTATATTTATACTTTCAAAGTTTGACGATTTAATTTTTCAAATTTATTGCGTATCTTTGCATCTGAACTCAAACGTAATGAATTAATTAATTCGTGACTAATGGTTTTCTTATTAATAAATTTATTAATTCAATAAATGCGGTCATAGAAAAATAAAAATTTGAAAAACATAAATTGTGTGATTTCCTACAATTAAAAATGGTTATAAAGTTAATCATTTTTATTATTCATATTGACTTCAGGTTAAGTATTGTCAACGTTTTTATGTTTTAATAAAATTAATTCTAGAAAAACTGTATGCATTAATTAAAAAAGTAATTTAACTTATGTTGGCTTTATATTTATTGTGACTGCAACATTATCTTACAGATAATTATATTACAAATCCATTTTTTTTATTTAATTACTAAATTTTTAATTATATACTTAATAAGAATTGGGTTTTTAGTTCTCATGCTGAGTTCAACTGTTCTGATTTAAAAAATATCTTTAGTAAAGTTTAATTTAAAAGTTCATATATTTAGACTCTAGTAGTGAGATACCAATATATGGTTTCTATGATCTTCAACTTATTATTATATTACAAGCATATTGATTAGGTAAACTCAAAAAACAAGTTATAAATAATCTAAAATCTTATATAGAAATAATTTCTATTAATTTTTAGACCGATATCAACATATCAGATAGGATAATAGCTAAATAAATCCCGATATTAACATAGAATAATAATAAGGGACGGTGATACACAAAAAGATCACAGGTAGCATTCACCGAGAGTGAGAGTTGGTGATATTGCGATAAATTGAAAGGACAGCATCAAATACCTGGGAATCACGTTTAATAAGCTGTTCAGTTGGCACAACCACATGCAAGACAAAAGAAGTAGTTGAACGAAAAAACTATAGTGCTTACGGCCACTTTTTAAACACATTAACCTTGCCGCTCAGGTTAATAGAGACCTCAGAATAGACCTAGTCAAAAAATACATAAGGGACATAGCCCTGAAGCTATACACGAAAATCAGCGAAGCTTGTGAGGAATACATAAATTAGTCAAAGAGAAGGAAGGAACTCTGTAGAAACTTCCCAGCTAAGAAAGCGTAAAAGTACCTAGATGCGCTAATTAGGAAAAACCTCAACATAAGACACAATAAGATCTATTGTGCTGTCTCTGGAGAAAGTATCCTAAGATTTCTAGACCAATTAGTGCTGTTGAGAAACCAATTAATTTATTTTAGTTCTGGATACCTGACATCATTAGATGCAACGAAAGTGAATACGTTTTTTAGCAATTGCAGGATAATGGGTGGTTATAATGGGTGGAAGTTTTACTTTCCATTTCATAGATACTACAGGTGTCGGTAACATATAGTCATAACTTTGTAAAGTGGTAGTTAACGTTCAGATAATCTGAAATAATAATTGTCATCAATAAGCTGTTTGAGCTGCTTTGGGCCTTTGGATCTAACACAGACTTTCTCAAGCAGCTTATTATCTATATTTCTAAGTTAAATGAATATCACACCATCATAAGTTTGTTAGCTGTTAGTAGCGAACTCAGATATAAAGTTTTGATTAAATTGAGTTTGGTAGTTCAATTTTTAGAGATTTTAAAGCAGTCGGGCTTTAAAATAGGGATTACGTTGTTGTAATGTCTTTTATAGCAAAAATTTCAATGTGTTAAATTTGGACATTAGGCCAGTTTCTGCACTTGTACGCACTTACAATCTCTAAATTAAATGAACACTATTCAAATTTCTTTTACTATTTCTATAAACATTATAACTCTAAGAAGTTTAATTTATTTTATTAATTTGGGAAGATTGTGTATCGAGGCTGTAAAATATAACATACAAATATTAGTCAAAAATCACAATAGAAGTTGATAAAAAAATGTAGCAAATATATATTTTTTTTATATTATATTCTGTACTTACTTAATCTAAGTTCGTTTAAATCCATGATATGATTTCATCAAAATAAATTGTATGGTAATAGAATCGCTTTTATTTTTATTCTTCAACTCATCTATGAACTCGCAGAAAAAAATGTCAAAATTTTTTTCACAGAATCAACGATTAAAAATATTATAAATAAATTATGTAGTCATCAAGTAAATATCTTAATTATTAATATTTTAATCCAGCAACTTAACTCTATTAGGATATGTTGCTGTATTTTTTATTTAAATAAAATAAACGGAGTATCTGGAAAGTTCAATAAAGTTTTTTAATAGTCTTTATATCTCTACAATTTAAATAAAAAACATTTCTCTATTCATTGCACAATAAGTTATATAGGTCTTTTTGTACTTCTGTCTCTTCCAAAACTGAAAACTAATTTGTTGACAAACATCTTTCTAGTATTATTAATATATTAGTTTAAAATGCTAGTAGTTTATTAATTTGTTTAAGAACTTAATGTGTACTTAACTAACCAAACTTCGCTGTAATAATTTTACATTTACATATATAAATGTACTTATATAAATACAAATATAGATATCTAAGAGTAAACATACAATGTAAATATACATATAAAAAATTTTTTATATAAAATAAAAATTATTTTACACTAATTAGAAAGAAGACCTTTTTCAAGAAATTAATTTGTTTTTAATTATAATTACGGAGTGTAGATTTTAGCACACCGCGACTTATAAGATCTACCCCTTTAGTAGTAAAAAATGTTTCTTTTTTAGAATCTATTGTACATATATATTCATATATATATTATAGATTTATATTTTAATATTTTTGAAAATATTAATATTTATTGTAAAAACTATTTCATGGTCCAAAGAGTCTAGCGATTACATCAAAATTTATTTTAGGTCTATGTTTATATGCTCGTGTACGTCACCGATTTTAGGTTTATATTTAATTAAGATAAGAAGTATTGTGTTTAGAAGAAGAAAGCTGAATATTTTAGTGAATTGAAAGCAACAACTACAAAACCACATGGTCAGATCTTCTGAAGTGTAGTGCGGAACGCCACTGTTCGCTGCTAGCCGTTTTGAACTGATAAGGAATGCCTTCGCTGGAATTGAAAGCATAAAATTTGATTTAATTGCTAATGATAGCTTTAAAAAATTTATTAATTTATTTGTTAGATTAAGGAGACCTCATTAAATAGTTGTGGTTACAAAATAGCCCATAAAAGTAAAATATGTTAAAGGGAAATAATATTTCATTTGGAAAATAGCACACAACTTTTGCTGCATTCGTCGTAAAAAATGATAGAAGGTGCTATAGCCAAATTCACATTTCAAATGTGCACTAACAACTTCATCGCAACAAATATTTGAATAAATTAGTGGTATGACTACATTGGGCCTCAGTTCGTCAGTGATAAAGTGGAACAGAAATATCTGAAGAGGCACGTTGACATTTTGTCATAACTCAAAAATTCAACTAAAAAGCTTCTGCAGAAAAAAAAAATGCTGAACTACATGCATGCAAATACGTCACAAAATAGGTGGAAATGTTGAAGACTTCGATTCGACAGGTTCCTGAGTATTTTTGGTGTTAAGCACTTGGTAGCATTTGGCAGCATTTGGCAGCACTTTGGGCGACCCACTTCCCATTAATTGCGCGTGGAACATATAAATCTTCTTTCGAAAAGTATTTTATAAAATCCCAAGCAATTGGAATTATTTACAGTGTCAGTTGGGCTTAAGTTGTTTCTTAGATTTGTTTGAAAAGATATGACAAATATGTTATTTGTATCTATGTATATCATAAAGTTTAATATTTATCGTTTTTAAAGAGTTTTATACAATTTTTACAATAATTTTGACAGTTTAGCTTCTTTTTAGGTTTACTACAGATGTTTTATTTACTGTTTCTTTTTTAAATATTTACATATATTTTACTATATGTTAATATTATATTCTTTATATACTATAAGAATATAATTCCTATAATATTGAAAATTAGTTAAATAAATCGATGAACTTATTTCATTATTTCCGCTGAAAGCCTTTTTGTCACTGTTGTGCATTTAGTTTTTTTTTGTAATTTATTACCAAAAATAATTAAAAAATATTTTAATAATTTTATTAGTTATTACCAAATATATATTACTTAAAACAGTTATTGATTTTTTAGCAAATTCTAGGCATAGAATTTGAGTATCTATAAAAACTATATATGCTTTAAATATTTCTTTTATAATGGAATAAAATATATTGCTATTGTTTATAAAAACCAACACAAATAAAAATAAGTTCATTAATAAATTTGATATTAATTTATATATATAAAATAGTTGATCACTATAAATGCCCATATTATTTTTTTTACTATGGAATAAAAAACATTATTATTACTAATAATATAACTAAACCAAAAATAATAAAAACAAATTTTTTTTTTAAGTTTTAAATACATTAAAAAATTATATTATTTGAAATATTTATAGCACAACAAATTTTTCACATCGACATTGAGTATAAGTAGGTGTACTATAAATGCCTATAAAATATTTTTTATAATGCTATATAAAATATTTTTATATAAATACTAATCTAAAATAAATAAATTTTTAGTTAATTAAATTTATTAAAAATTTGTATTATTTAAAGAAGTTTAGCATCTCTTCTACACCATAAATGTCTATAATATATTTTAATAAAGGAATGTAAAATATTGCTATATAAAAACCAATATAAATAAAAATAAATTTAAATGAAATTAACAAAATAAAATAAATGAAAATAAAATAAAATAGCAGAAATAAAAAAAATTTATAAATACATAAACCTTATATGTGCAGCATTTGTATGTGCATTGCATATTAATATTTAGTCATTGCTCGAGATGGCTTTGCTCATCATACACCTGGACATCGACATCAATTCCCTAAGTTACCGGACAGATTGCCTGTATCTGAAATGTCGTTTTTATGTTGTACAAAGGAAGGCAAGGCGTTCAATAAAATAATTGACAAGTCAAACTTGCAGTGACCAAGAACAAATGCTGTGAACAGAATTAAACGTCAAAGCGATAAAACCAACCACCAAAGAAAATAACAAAGTGTGGAGAGGAGCATGAAGAACTCGATACCTGGTGCAAGTGGGCTAGTGACAAATGGGCTTAAAGTTACTGCTCTGGCTGTGTAGTGTTTACATTAGGCAAGTGAGGAGTTCTCATTGAAGTAAATGAATGCAGTTTATTTATCAACGAAAGCAACATTTTAGAACCACTCCTGGTAGTAATAATGCTGCGCACCTGTCGTTTGTGTTGCTCGACTGTGTCGTTACATACAAATTCCACTTAAGTGCATTGTTTTGGTTTAATATTCTTCCATTTTATTGTAGTTTTCACTTTAGTTTAATTTAATACGCATAAGCAACTTAACAGACATGATCTGCACGTTTAGTCATAGTGTAGTAGAAAAGTATTGATATTTGACTTGCTTATATCTAATATAAAAATATAAAATAAAAAAATTGAATATTTTATATGCATTTTAACTAAAACTTTTTAAATAAAGCTGATGATTCCTTTAACTTTAATTCATTTATTCCTTTTTTTCGGACTTAGCTTTGAAAATATAATCACCGACCGACCGACTTTTTATATTAGTTAATATAAATAGAGTTTTTGTGTTAGTTAGTTAGTTATTAAAAAAGTCACAAGATTTTTAAATCCTCTAGTATTTCTAAGCTAATTTTAAACAATAACCTGGTACATGGTACTACCTTGAATCATTTGATGGTCTCTCTAAAGTAAAATATAAAAATCTTTTATTCTTCCGGTGTGACTCTTAAAAAAAATATAAACAATATTTATACTAAAATAAATGTTGAATTGCTTTTAAAATTTTTAATATCCGCTATAAGTTTTCATGGAAATAAATATATTTCTATAACAATAATAAAACTCCCAAGAATATTGAATATGCATTAATGAAATTAAAAAACTAAAAATAAAATACCTAATTAAACACAAAAATGGATTCATTTTTTTTTAAAAATTTTTGTTACGAAGTTAAAAAAAAGTTAAATAATTATTATACTCCCTATTTCTCGTAATTACATATCATGTTATCTGGTAAAGTTGTAATCGCGGACAAAAAATTCTAGACTTCTTTGATAAACAAATTGTATAATCTTTTTGTATGTATAACTCTATCTATCTATGTATGTTCTCAACTTCTTCTCATTTGCTTATCTAGCAGTAAGACTTACTGCTGTCGGTTAATTTTTAAACTGCTTAAAAATATTAAGTTTCCTCTACTGCTATTTGTATTTATTTCTTCTTTTACGTATTCCATTCCATTTTCAATCCGCTCTTCAAAAACAAAGGAATACTAAAGAAAAAATACTTCTTAAATACACAAATTCCCTCAAACATAAAGAAACACATCATAATTGTATACTGAATCCAATTTCAGAACTATTTTTCCCAACTTATACTCGCATGTGATTGTTTTGCTTTCAGTCGACAGCCACGACGGATTTTATATGTTTTACCTGGAATTACTCTTCAAATAACCGTGTGTTTCACATAAGTATTCCCGGCCGCGTCTAAACTGCAATCATTTTGTGTTGATTTTTTAAGTGTTTTTCTTTGTTTTTTTTTTCTCAATGTTCTGTAAACAGAATGCTGGTCATTATTCCTATTTGGCGATGCGTCTTTCTTTTCAAGACTCACAATGTGGTGCATCGCTGTTGATTAGAACGACTCGTCAAGACATTGTTATTAGGATTTTCATATAAAACAATTCATTAATTAATTATAATTTGAAAACATTTCTCTTCCGTTTCCGTTTAATTAATATTTTCCATTTAATTATGTCCAAAAATATAGTTACTTCTCTTACAGTTGAAGATAACGAGATTTTAAGAAAGCTTCTAGTTGATAGATTACATGATTTATTGTTAGGATTGCCTTGTCAAATTATTTGACTTCACATTATTAGAAGGTACAATGAAAGAAAATTATATATATTTTTGTCTTTATATAACCTCATGTAAAGGCTTAGTAGTCCTTCAGTTGATTAGTCATTTTTTCCGACTTAGGACTTGATAAAGTTAGTGGTGATAGTTCTATAGTTCATCACTTGATCAGTTATATTTTCGAAGACGGTTTTGAGTAATGGTAGTGGTGAATGTCTTTTAGCCGTTAATGTTAATGCGTGGATCTGGGTGGAGTTTTTCAACAGAAATTTTTTGCAGATTTCTTCAAATACTGACTTGTCTAATGTAAAAATTGCTAATGATAAGAACTTTCCTTATTCAAATTACCTCTATTTAAATTTTTTTCTAAAAGTATATAAAGTTATAAAAACATTAATTGTATTAGTTCATTATCCTCGCATGTACAGTTCAAAACCGTAGATAACCTTACTTCACACAATTCTTCTTCATCTAATAATGTAATCTATATATAGTTTCTGTGTGCTAAGCCCCTCAGGATTAGTGCAAGATTGAGACCATTGAGACTGTGGTCATTCATTGAGCTTCTTTAAACTTAAAATTAATGAATGGCTGGAAAGATCAGTTCAGAGAGCTCTTGGGATAATGTAACTGCTTGCAGACAAGCTAAAGAATTCATGCCAAATCGCCCAAAAACCAGAACTAGTTGTTCAGCTGCTAATGCTGAACATACGACTTGTCACAGGACATTGTGGAACTAAAAAGCATCTATCGAATCTAGGTATTACAAAGGACGATAGCTCTAGACTTTGTCACGAATAAGAGGAAACAATAGAATACATTCTGTGTCACTTCGGTACTTATCAGCTGCCTATTCACTTATAACAGAAATAAGCAACATCTCTCCAAGGCATTTTTAACTGCTACGCGGCTATGGAACTGAAGTGGGTTTATCATAATAATCATTAAAGGGGTCCAGCCCCCTTTTAATATAATTTAATTTCGTGCAGGATTATGATGAGTTACAACAATAATATCATTTACAATAATACATATCTGTATCTCTACCCAAAACTATTTGCAAAACATGTAGTAGTATATATATGGTTATGAGAGCTATATTTGAGCAATGATCTGGACCTTCTTTGATGATAGAATATAGATCACAAATGGTAATAATAGTCTAAGCCTAATATTTGCAAGTTGTTACGATTCTGTTTTGATTTGTTGGTTGTTTCAACGTAAATTTATTGTTTCCTATCTTTGTTGATTGGATTATAGTTAACTGAAATATGACTCTTCAAATTAATCAAAGTTAAATTAACATTTTTATAATATTTTAAGCGTCACCAGAATCAGTCATTGATGTTTTAAAAAACTCTGTTCTAGAAGTAACTTAAACGGAATTAAAAAAAACTGTGAACATATGCTAGTCAGAATGATGGTTAGAACACATGCTAAACTTTAAAAGATAATGAATTAGAATATTTTGAAAAACTATAAAGTTCTTCTCTGTGACAAACTACTGAACCTAGTAGAACCCTTCATCTGAATTGAGGCTTGAACTATCCCCGATTTTTGCGCACTCGGCTACCGTCATCGTTCTAATTTCTTAATGTGATTCTTATGTTAAGTTGTATTAGAACAATTTACATAATATTTATTATGTTTTCTCTTAGTTGTATTTCATAGAAGAATTACATTTTAAATGTCTTAATTACATTAGTAAATAGTGTCGGCCTTTTTTATTTACATTTCTCTGTTTACATCAAGTAAGCTTATGGTAAACTAAATACTTTAAGTATTTAGGTGGATTAATTGCTGCCTTCCTTATATTAAGAGATCACAGTTGAAGAGACATTTTTAACTTAATGTCATTAATATTATTGTTTGTTTTTGGTTTTTTGTTGTTTGTATTCATTTAAAAAAACTTGTATATTCTCAATTAAAATTTTCAAAGAAAAAGAATCGGCAAACATGAAAAGTGCGATTAGGATACTATATTTAGAATATTCTAACATATTTTAGATCAGTTCCATTCAAATAAAACCGGTCAACAATGTTATGTGTTATAAAATATAATATAATATATAATTTAATCTGGAATTGTTCAAATAAATTTCAAACCTATACCCAAGTATATACCGAGTAGCAAATTTCCATTGTTTTTATTTTTTATCATCCAAACTTTTTACTAGAAAATGTACCTGATCATGTTTTGTATATAGAATTTAAATTTAGGTCAAAATATGATTGTAGTACCACAGCTGATCTTTATATGTTTGCTTTAGTGCATACCTTGCAACTTCAATTACTTTATCGTAAGTCTGTATGTAAGCACGTGCCCTAGAAGGTGCAGCTTGACGGACTGAAGTTCCATCAAATTAACATATAAAAACTATTTTTATATATATACATATATATTCATTAATAATACATCATAACTGTTTTATATACTCAAATTATCTGAAGCCCCACAAAGTAAATTGTTGGCTACGGTTCACTCTGTAAGCTTATCAAAAAAGTCTTATCTAAAAATTATTATTTACATATAAGTCATCTGTTGTGTATGGCATATAGTTTACAAACTGTTTTTGGTAAATTTAAATATTAACGGGCATTCAGTGGAGCTTCAATGCCCACGAGAGAAGATTTTCAGTTACTAAAGAAAGAATAGTTCTCATTTCGAATGCTACGTACGTAGTCCTGCTTCGTAGATGTTTTGGAAGTTGCTTGGAGAGCATATTCCGCCTCGATTGTTTGTGACACAAACTGCTTAAGCAAAATAAAAAAAAACAAAAGTGTTTATACATTAATTTTTTTTTTTTTGAGTGTATAATTAGTAATAAATGCATGAGTAAAAAATAATGTAATACATAAAATCATGCAATGAGTAAATTCCATTCCAAAGAATCTCTGAACGACTTAACGCACAGATAACACGCGAAAGAATCTTTGTGTGAAGAATTGGCTCGGCTCGCAAACAGGAAAAGAAGAAAATTGTTTGAATATTTTTTTAATACAGAAAAAAGATAAGATGGAAAAATGAAAGAATCTAGACAGAATGCAGAAAATGCTGGGAAAATCATTCGCGCGATACGTTATAAAATTTATGTTTTAATTTATGTTCTTATTTTTTGATGCGATTATACAAAATAAAAAAAAAAATTGTAAGAGGAGGATGTGCTGAGGTTATTAGGAAAATTATTTATGATGCAAGCAAGCTCATTTGCCAGCTTATTTATGCGGTGCATGTGGGAAGGTGTTTTTATGGCAAATATTTAATGATAGGGTCCAAACAACCTCATTCTTCTCCATGTCATTATATGTATATTCTTTCGATATTTTCATTGTTTGAGCAACTTGAACTTCATTGACCCATGAAATGGATTGACGTTTTTGAATTGAGTGTTGTAATTATTGAAAAATAAAACATAAACTTTTGCCTTTCGATTTGAATATTTATGATCGAAAGGTGTTTAAACTCAATTGCCCCATATGGCGTAAAATATGTCGCACTTCACATCATTCCATCGCACACACCGTCCATATCGACTATAGTGGATACTTTCTTTATAGATATAGCATTGTAATCCATTGCTATAAAGTGTTTGCTGAAAGTTTTGTTTTTGAAGTAAAAACTTTGTGCATTATTTTTTGTGGCAGAAAATAATGGAAAAATATAATAAACAAATAATAAATAAACTGTGCAATAATGGAAAAATATGTTACTCAATTCGGATTTTGCCGATATTGCACTCCAAAATGCAATAAGTATTGGAACTTACTTTTTGCATAGATTGCCATTCTGTAAATGTTTTCAAAATCAATACTACAATATTTCGTCAAGATTTTGTTTTCATGCCAGATACAAACAAGCATGCAAGATATTTCGGTATTTGTTACTTCTCTTATATTTACATATATAAAGTAAACTAATTTCACATATAATGAGCATAAAAATTGAATAAACAGAAATAGGCAACGATAAAGTTGAAAATAATTAAACTGAACTCTACCAACTAGTAATTGAGGTACTAATTTGTGTTTTTATATTTTACATGAACTCATTTATTTATTCAAAATGACTGTCTATAAAAACTATGAACTATTTTGAGATAGGCGTATTATTTTATTTTTATTAGTACTGGTTTTACTTTCCAAGAAATACAATCAAAGTCTAATTTTCTCTGTAGTCCGAAAAGTACTAAATAAAGTTAACATTTATATTTTTGTGAGTTCAATGTATATGCCACTATATGGTATACATTGAGTCAATGAGTCAAACTGTGTGTGTAAATAGAATAGGTTTGAGTTGGATTATACCAGTGGAGAATAGTCCAAGTAATGACGGCTTTGCGACAGTTTACTAATCCCTTGGACAGTGCTCAATACACAAGTGGTGAAGCATGGCGCGTCATGTCATACAAATAATTTAATTTGCACTGACAATGCACAACTTTCAACAAAGTTACAAATTATATATAAACATTACAATGTTGGTACACATTTATGTGCAAGTATTAGAAAATGCATAAAATAAAAATGCTGTAAAAATATTGAGGTAATTCTAGCTATTAATTTCAGTTAAGTTCGTTAACCAAACTCATATAGTTTGCCTTACTTTAGTCCTCAAAATGACAAAGTCAATCCACCCATTTGCTTTTACAATGACCAGAGTCTCTCTTGTGCTACACAGTCTTCGCTGAGTTACTCGTACTTGTACGCTTGAAAGCGAACTCTAATCATAAAAAGTATCTACAATGCTTGAGACCCATTCCGACGTAGAGTTTATTTTTTAAACTAATATTAACGTTTTTGTACTGTACTTATATAGTAACAGCGTGTTTTAAATATTTACAGAACTAAAATGACAAACCGAATGCTTTGCTTTTAGTTGTATTTTTGTAATTTGAGTGCTTTTAAATATTTTTACATGCGATATGCATGAAATTGTCCTTTGTTTTCTGAGGTTCTGTTGAAATTGCTGAACAGAATTTGTCCACATGCAAATGTCGTCTGCATTCGCTTACCTCTGTTTAACCATATTATGTTTTATTTATTTTAATACCCTTCAAATAGTACGAAAAGGGATATACTCAGTTTACCATGTAAAGTGATTATGTTTGTAGCGCACTGGAAGAGATGTTGGCGGTTCTGTGAGGATGAAGTCTGTATCACTTCATCGACATCCGAAAAACTATTTTACTAACAACATATTAAAGTCGACAATTGACATTTTGTACATGAGTTTTTTAGTAACACTCCTCAGACATTTATGAGAATAATAAAAACCTATTAATTATAAACTACAGCTAGCTTAAGACGATAGCTACGAAAGAGATACTACTTGAAAGAGATACTATATAAGAGACTTATATCGGAATATCGGTACTTATTGACGTTCAAATCGTGTAAAATAGTAATTAAATTATCAGATCCATCAAGATTGGGGATTTTTTTTTTTAAAAATGAACATTTTAAGTCCACCATACGATAATTAATGCAAAGCGATTAGAGCTAATTTTAATTCAATGTTGTGTTTTTACTGTATAATTTTCGATACCTGTGTGATGATCTAGCAATCGATGACGATGCAAGGGAAAACATAACTAACTCATATATAAAGAGTGGAATTTGCGTTTGCAAAACACCAATCACTTAATTTCGATTTGTTTTTGTTATTATTATTTGTTATTATTTTATAAATGTCTAAGTAATATTTTGTGGATATAGTGGCCCAGTCCTATAAGGAACAAAAAGCTGTGGCGGATAACAAACAAGATAATTATTAACTCAAAGTCAAACACAAAAATACTTCTAAATTGGTTACACATTTTGGTTACCATATGATATGACATCTCACACCCAGAACATGGAACCCTCAACAACGTCGGCTACGTGAACGACTGCAAATATCTTAGAAAAAGACGAATCAAAACGATACTGAATAACTATTTAATTAGTTAAAATAGTTACTGATGTAAGAATTGAACTAATTATAATATAAATCATTGTAAACAGCTTACCTAGTCTATTTTGTTATTCGATTACAAATTATACAAATAATTGGTAATACTATTGTTTCAAATGGGTTTCCTCCATTTCCTCCATTCAATTGACATTATTTGAGTAACTATTCAAATCTTATATATGCATATATATATATCATAATAATTATTAGTGAATATTGTTCTGATTTTTATTCATTTAATCATTTAAGTTGCTATAATCTAGATAGAGTTTTAACAATATACACTAGACTTTGACCGGTGTCACTGCTTCGATGTGTATTTCTGCCATGTATATCTTGAACGCCCAGGTTTTTAAGTACATTACTTTAATTTTGCTGATTTCTTGCTGTCATTTTCTAATATGATTAGAAAATATATAAATATTCGTTATTATTTTTAATATTATTATTTGTTATTTTATTAAAAATATAGATTTATTTATGTTTATATTTTATATGTAAATACATATACTTAATACAGTATTTTTGTTTCTAAAAGTATTTTTATAAAAATTATGTTCTTGATTTGAGATTTTTGAAGTCTTTTAAGAGAATTTGTATTACGTTTATATTAAGCCTAGGTATGACATCCATTTCACATAAAAAATTGTTTTTAAACCTCATATAAAAATTTTCTCGTATGTCAAAATTTTTGTATGAACTGGATATGAGTGCTAGTCTTTAAGTATGATGGGTTGGCTATTTTTTTCTTCATATATATATATAGGTCAAAATAAAATAATTCGATTTTTTTATACTTGGTAAAAATACTACTACTACTGATTTCCGGAACTTCTTCTGGAGCTTAGGACTTGGTAAAGATAAAATATCTACAAAAACAACATTAAATAGATTAATTAATAAACTCAGATTAATTTAGGTAATTATTTTATAAATTTTTTTGTTGTTGTTCAGACTTTTTTCAGTGATATCTTTTTTTACTTACTAGTTCTCAAAGTTATTCTCAATCTATTCAGCTTATTATATATAAATTTAGTATGTCGTAAAATTCTATTACCTAAAATTACGTTCCATTTTAATAAAAATTTAATAATTTATAAGTTTAGTTTATTTGAGCAATGAAGTATAATGTCTGAGGAGAGTGTGGAGAATTTCCTTAATGATCGACTGTTTCAAACATTACTACTTTTTTATACAAACTCAGTGTTAATTTGTATGAATATTCATTTCGGTAAAAAGATCTTTATTTTTTAACAGAAATTTTATTATTCTGCACTTTTAACTAGAACTAATTTTAAAATAATTAGATTGAAAATTGCTCTGCGATCTTAAAAACAACTTACATGCTTTTTACTGTTGACCATAATGTTAAATTAATAACTAATTCTCATTTTTACACTAACTGTTATATAGAACTATTGTGAAACTATATCTTTTCTTTAAAATAATTTATTAAAATATTAATTGGTTATAATTTTAGGTCCATTAGTTTTTATACCTTTTACATATAGTATGAAAAGCGGATAGTATTGCCAAAAACATAGAAATATAAAGACATGTAATTTGCCTCTGTTAAAAAAATCATGAATTCTGAAAAGGTACACGCAATGGGAAAAACATGTCTGTTCAAACGTATAAACAATCGAACTTATTATTTTATGTATGATCAATGCTATTTTGTTAGTGAAGTGAGCAATCAAACCAATAGCGAATATGTTGTATTTTGTTTGGACAAAATAATATAGAAAAAACTCTAATATCAGAGCAAATGCACACATAGCTTCTAGTTCATGCGTATGTAAGTTTCTTGATAAATTTTTTCTACTCTTCTTTTTATTGCACACTTACTAAATATATATATGCATGGGTAGGTGAGACAATATTTTTGAATGTGATGCTTGGATTTTGTTTGTGTGCTTTTTTTTCTTCAAATATATGACTGGCTTCGTGTGCATGAAATACACAAGTCTTCCAAATTATTTAAAATTTGATTTTTGCTGAAATTTTATACTGGCTTCATACTAAAATATGATGTTTGCCTATGACATGATGCGAAAACACCGGAGTAGCGCAACCACAGTTGTTATTAGTGTAAATGCTCTTAATATGTTTGGCTGCCAAGACTCGGCTATGCCATACAGTAACAATAGTTTTATGAAGAATATTCATAAACACCATATTATACAGTAATTGATTATGTCTTATATATTAAGTTTTTATTATTATATTCTTATATCAAATACAATAGAATTATTAACTAAATTTATTACTTAAATTATATAGAATACAACTATAAACCTTAGATAACTAATTATACATTAACTTAAATAAACTAGAACTATTAACTAAATTTAATTGCATATTACTTATAACTGTTTAAAATAAGTTCATTTATTTAGGGTGAATATTTTTGTTTCATTGCTAATTTTTCTAAACATTTATAAATAGTATATTTTTTATTAAAATTCAAATTTTTGCAATTGTTTTTAATATGCTGGTAAATTTTGCACTATATTAACAATTTTTTAGGTTTAAAAAACCCTCAGTACTGCCATTTAAATGGCATTGAAGATATCATAATAAAGTTATTAAAAATTAAAATTACATATTAATTTGATATAACTTATTGAAAGTATTAATTAATATAATTAAGTTAATATTTTACACAGAAGTTCAAATATTTACAATTTCTTTAATTTATTGTTAAATTTTACACTTTTTTTTTAAGTACCCAGTTTGATTTAGCACTTTTATTGAAAAGTTTTTTAACAAAATTTTATTGCGGCACCCGTAAATCGGATCCTTAAATCAATTATTGTTATAAACTTTTTTATTTCTTTTTTTTAATAACTTTATTATGATATCTTCAATGCCATTTAAATGGCAGTACTGAGGGTTTTTTAAACCTAAAAAATTGTTAATATAGTGCAAAATTTACCAGCATATTAAAAACAATTGCAAAAATTTGAATTTTAATAAAAAATATACTATTTATAAATGTTTAGAAAAATTAGCAATGAAACAAAAATATTCACCCTAAATAAATGAACTTATTTTAAACAGTTATAAGTAATATGCAATTAAATTTAGTTAATAGTTCTAGTTTATTTAAGTTAATGTATAATTAGTTATCTAAGGTTTATAGTTGTATTCTATATAATTTAAGTAATAAATTTAGTTAATAATTCTATTGTATTTGATATAAGAATATAATAATAAAAACTTAATATATAAAACATAATCAATTATTGTATAATATGGTATATATGAATATTCTTCATAAAACTATTGTTACTGTATGGCATAGCCGAGTCTTGATAGCCAAACATATTAAGAGCATTTACACTAATAACAACTGTGGTTGCGCTACTCCGGTGTTTTCGCATCATGTCATAGGCAAACATCATATATTAGTATGAAGCCAGTATAAAATTTCAGCAAAAATCAAATTTTAAATAATTTGGAAGACTTGTGCATTTTATGCACACGAAGCCAGTCATATATTTTAAGAAAAAAAAAGCACACAAACAAAATTCAAGCATCACATTCAAAAATATTGTCTCACCTACCCATGCATATATATATTTAGTAAGTGTGCAATAAAAAGAAGAGTAGAAAAAATTTACCAAGAAACTTACATACGCATGAGCTAGAAGCTATGTGTGCATTTGCTCTGATATTAGAGTTTTTTCTATATGATTTTGTCCAAGCAAAATACAACATGTTCGCTATTGGTTTGATTGCTGACTTCCCTAACAAAATAGCATTGATCATACATAAAATAATAAGTTCGATTGTTTATATGTTTGAACAGACATGTTTTTCCCATTGCGTGTACCTTTTCAGAATTCATGATTTTTTTAACAGAGGCAAATTACATGTCTTTATATTTCTATGTTTTTGGTATGCTTTCTGTTATAGCTAAGCACATGAAAGTTATAATAGATAGAATATAATATCGTTAATATATATCATAGATTATATTATATATATTATAAGATATATTATATATATTATAATAACTTATATATATATAGATATATTAAATATATATTATAGATATATTATATATAAATAGATAATTATATATATTTAGATATATTATATATATTATAGATATATTATATATATTATAGATATATTATATATATTATAGATATATTATATATATTATAGATATATTATATATATTATAGATATATTATATATATTATAGATATATATATTATATTATATGATAATTGCTTAATTAAGACTTAAGACTGTCGTATGTCTCATAGCTAACATTTATACTTAAAGTGTAAAATTGCGTTTTCTTCATCGTATTTAAAGATATTTCGATGTATTTAAATCATATTCCAAATAAATTTTATATTATCAAAATAAATGCATTTCCAATAATCAGATTATTATTATTTTCAAATTAATTCCAACTCTTAACTTTTAAATTAATAGATGAATGTAAATTGTATTATTATTAAAATAATGTGAACCCTGTTATTTTCTGTAAGTATTCTTATCTCTGCAAGGCCTTATTTTCGTAGGTACTTTTTTCCATCGAACGCCACCAAACCAGCTGATAATTAATCTGTAAACTAACATCATTTTTTCTTTAAGTAATTTTTAGCAAGTTATTATGTAAAGGCATCTGTGTGTGCAGCCACTCCTTCAAAATAAATATTCAGCAAAAAATGTTTACAAAACGCTACACCCTAAGTTTTGGCTTAGTAGCTCTGATATCTATGGTAATAATAGGAATTGTTATATTTTGAGTAAATGTTTTACGAAAGGTTGTAAATATATTTGTATCAAAATTTATAGAAGGGCGTTAATGCGATCTTGCAGCAATCGGTATAAGCTAGCATGATAGATTTGTACTTATTTAGAACTAAGGAAAATCGGAAAATCATTATTTATAATATTCGAAACAGACCTAGGTATAAACAACATATTTTTTATATATAAGTAAAGCTTCTCAAGATGGCTTTTCATTTCAATGAGTTTGTGCTACGTGTTATGTTTTCAGATTAATCAAGAAGTTATTTAAGTAAATTACTGTGTTATAAGTAACCTCAAAAATAGTGCGGGAATGCCTTCTACTTCTCAAAGACCTTGCTGAAAGGAACAGAGTTCACTTAATATGGATTCCAGGGCACAGCGGTTTTGAGGGAAACGAAAAACAGATGAACTAGCGAGAAAAAGGACGGCCTCATACTATATTGGGCCACAACCATTCTGCGGTCCTTCGTGGAGTTTTTTCAAACTTAAAACTAATGAATGGCTGGAAAGAGCAGCTCAGAATGATTGGGATAATACAATTACCTGCAGACAAGCAAAAGAATCCATGCCGTTTCGATCAAAAGCCAGAACTAGGGAGCTACTTATGCTGAACAGAAGTGGCATCCGACTTGTCACAGGTTTTCTAACTGGACACTGCGGAGTTAAAAAACATTTATTGAATCTAGGTATTACTGGAGACGATAGCTGTAGACTTTGTTACGAAGAAGAGGAAACAGCAGAACACATATTGTGTCACTGTGATAGTCTTGCAAGACTCAGACTTCGCAACTTATCCATTGCCTATCCGCTTATAACGGAATTAGGCAACATCTCTCCAAAGGACATACTGGCATTCTTAACTGCTACTCGTCTATGGAACTGAAGTGGGTATGTCATAATAATCCTCCAGGATGCAGTGAGGCGGTGACTACTTCCCAACCCTTCTTTTGGAAAAAAAAAAAAAAAAAATGACTGTGTTGTGATTGTGTTGTCTCCAGAAATAAGTGGTAATTGGTGTTCTAGATCATTTACCATGGTGGAGGATTTCATTGCTCAACAACGATTTCTATCTTTTAAGAAAACATTCGCTGTAGCAATTATGTGGTAAAGTCTTAAATATTCAACAAAGTTATGCAAAATTTGGGTACCAAAATGTAGTTCATGTGTTATTTCAAGAAGAAGAAAATATTTTACTCATATGTTATGTTAAAATTTTATTTGCCAGCATATATGCAAATAATTTATTAAAACATTAGAGATAATTTCTGTCTATTAATAGTTTGGATGAAAGAATTTATTAATTTGAATTTGGGTATCATAATACTACCGAACTGACAAAGTAATATTTACATTGTACTATATTTGAAATGGTTCTACACTTTTCTAGTTTTGTATGGCATCATAATTAGTTCATGGAGCTTTATGATTATTAAGTAATCTAACCTTTTCTATGTCTACCTGTTTACTTCAGCAGTTGTTGCTAATCCCTAAGGGTTGTTAACTATATATAAATTATATAAAAATTTATAAAAGCTTTGGATATTGGCAAATACATATCTAAAACTATGATTGCCAATATATACACATAAAGCTAAGCTATACTAATTTGCGTTAATAGAGGTTTGTTAATATTTGTAGTTTATTCGTTAATAATAATTGCACTTGCTGTGTACTTTTCAGAACGAACGCGTAACCCACAGCTATATAAATTTACTTAACTATTATGAATTGTTGTTGTTTTTTTTTTTTTTTTTTTTTTTTATCAAGTGTTTAAATTGTCTAAGTAGTGTTAAAATATTTCTACTCCTATCTATACCAAAGTATAGTAGAGGATTTTAGAACAGAAATTAATTGTTTTCACAGCATTTAATCATCTGATGATCAAATAAATAACAATATACTTTTATGTATCATACAGCACTAAAAATATTTTCCACTTGCTTGCAGTTTTTGTTGTATTTTACGAGAAAGTAAACAAAAAATTTATAGGCAAATGCCTGGTACAATGGCACGCGCTGATTTGTTCTGTAAACAAATGGATTTCAAGTGCTAATCTGTGTGGAGGTTGGATTCGCGTCGGAATAATTATTTATTTTTATAAAAATTTTAATAGAAATTGTGAATGTTAGTTTAGTATAAAAACTGTATTACAAAGAGATTCAAACAAATATTGAAATAATATGCTGCCTTTTGACTGTGATATGTGCACTTATACATCTCAAAGATATTATTCGCCTGGCAGAACTTTTGGCTTCAGTTTGGGTTTAGTATATTCTTGAGCAGACACATCAACAAATTATTGTGGCTATTTGTTTCATTATGTTTTTTTCGTTTTTATTAACAAATTTCATTTATTTATAAAGAATCTTAATTGTTGCTAGCGTAGACAAAGCACAAAAAATAAAAATGTTATTTTTAAAATGAAATCGCCAAACTATAAGCCATTAGCCAATAGATCGAGAAATTTTTGGCTTTCGCATAATAATGCTTATCTATCTCTTGCTAAAACTATAAATATTCCAATAAGTATTGTGTTTTGTTTGAAGATTAAATTTGCAGATATACAATTTAGCTAATGGATTTTATAATCTTTGAATTACAAAGTTTGCCTTGCGCTTTCGTCATGGCAGAATATTGAGATTAAAACGTTGCTTTTTGTTAAATGTTCAGGTTAAGAAGAAGCAATAGATACAGTTTTGATACAGTAAATATAGTATTTGCATTTGGAATTGCTAATATAAAGGTTGTTCTTCTTATATATTGCAGAAAATGATTAGGTATGTTTTTAATCCATTAATAAATTATATCAAATTGTTTACGAAGAAATTTAATATTAAAGACTTGATACTTAGAGACCGACTTCAGGTCGGAGAGCAAAAATCTATATGTCACTTTTTGAGGCAGTAAATTTTTTTTCCATTAATTGATTCTAAGAAATTGCTCTGAGAGAGGAAATGAGTTTTGCAAACAATGACTCGGGAGAAAATGTTGATACGAATTTCATATCTCCTAAAATAAAAATAGTTTATTGACCTCTTAAAAGATCAATTTTCGAAATGTAACTCGTTATTATAGAAAACCCAAATAACTAAGAAAATCTGGTTTCACATGTAAGCACAGTATACCAAAATTAACCGAAATAATTTATATTCCACAGTGCTTTTATAAAGATATTCTCTCCGTCTTCTCTGTGCTCTTTTCAGCAAAAACTTCACATTGGGCAAATGTTAGATAGTTTTGCATATATTTTAATTTTTTTCTTTCATTTTTTTATATATGTTATGTAAGTATGATAGCTATTTGTTTATAAATCTGCAAATTTAGTTTAATTATATTTTGAGAATCAGTGAGTAATCTCGATATATCAGAAACTAAGCCATATCAACATATATAATAGTAAAAAAAATGGACCATAATATTAAAATTAACTAAAATCAGTTTTCAAATCATTTTGTCCATAAAATCAACATCTCCATCTATTATGGATCTAATTCTAATAATCTTTTCTTTTGTCACTATTTCATATATTTGTCGTTGTCAAAATGCGGTGCCCAGAAAGTTGGCATCTGCGGTGCCCTCTCATATGTAAATCTAATTCTAATCATATTTTCCTTTCATTATTATAATTTTGCATTTTATATTACGAGGGCGGTTTGATAAGTCAGTGACTTTTTGAATAAAACAATTTTTTTTCGACAAATAAACATTTTATTTTTCTACATAATCACCTTTTAGCTCGATACATTTAGTCCAGCGTTTTTCTAATTTTCTTATTCCCTCCAAATAATAGGTTTTCTCAAAGTTCTCAAAATACGCGTTTGTTTCGGTAATGACTTCTTCATTCGACTCAAATCTCTTACCGCCCAGCCATTTCTTTAGGTTTGGAAACAGAAAATAGTCGCAGGGGGCTAAATCTGGAGAATATGCTGGATGAAGTAGCGGTTCGTATCCCAATTCGTGGATTTTGGCCACGAATGCTTAATCAGTACATGAAATTCACTTTTTTCCATTTTCGGAAAAATTCACGAGGTTGTCTGCTTTGAACGACTATCAAACACCAACTGAACGACGTAGCTTGCTCAAAATTAGATTGGTAGATCTAGAATGGTAGATTACAGCTGACGGCAGCACTGTTGCATTTGGAGTAAGTGCGCGGGAAATTCAAAAAGTCACTGACTTATCAAACCGCCCTCGTATTTCGACTAAAAATAGTGAACTCAAAGTCTTAATGATAAAAATGATAATTTATTAACAAACGTTAAGAAAAAAAAAAAATCGAAATGAATGAAGTACAATCGTAGATGCAATATCTGCGCTTTGCAACTAACTATTGCTTCTTTTGAAGCAAAAAAATATATCTGAACTTAACCTTTGTGAGAAGATTTTATTATCTGTTATAATTTTCAATTGTTTAAATTCAAGTAAGTGTGGAGCTATTTTTGATTAGATGGACTGAACCGTGCCGAGTCTTACGTGAAGTGTCACGTCGAACTGCAATTTAGTGCATTCAAAGTATTTGGATATAAAAGTTAGTTTGCGCACGCTATTCCCGCTATTTGGTGTATTGCAAACGTGTGAGCTTTGCCATTTGTCTCCATATGTGTGTGCTATTGTTCCATTGCCCTGAGCATGCATTTTCCTTGAACTTGTACATAAGTAAATACCATAAATACATGAAAATGTACTTAAACATAGTTCAATATGTACAATATGTACCAACCCATCAAGTTATGGGTTTGGTTGCACCTTGGCGTCTGAAGTTAAACGATAAGTCCGGCGACTTTTGGATTTCTGATTGCAATAGATTACATATATGGCATAATTGCCGAAAGGTAAAATGAAAAATTTTTACTGCAGTTTAATTGCATTTTTACACGAAAGTTTTTTGTTTTAGTGAAATGAAGCTTTTATTTTAATTATATGAACTTTAACACCGTCTAGTCAAAGCAGATGCAAGTGGAAATGTTTTTAATTTCACTAAAAATTTCTTGCAAGATTTTTTACAGGTCTGGGTTTTTTTTCAAGAAATATTTACAATAATAATTCATTGCTGTGCATTTGACGATTATCGTAAAGGTGTGGTTAAGTAAAACATAATTAAGTCTAATTGAAATTAATTATAAGTCCTTACCGAGTCTAGTTAGAATGTGACGACTGTATGATAAGCGCCAAATTATATACTCCTATTTCATATTAAGTGCGTTGCATATTTAAAGAATGGAGGTTATCTGATATTTAGTTTTCTGAAGGATATTTGATACCATAATTTTCTCTAGTATTATAATGTGTTTTGCTTTAGTTGTGTTCTAATGTTCTAGAAAGGTGTGTTTCATATTGCTTAGTTTTATAGGAGTTTGAATAAAAGAAAAATGTGTTGGAAGAAATTGTTGGTGAAAGAAAAACACCCCCTTTTTTAAATCTAAGTCTTTTAAATCTTTATTAACTAAATTCTAAATTAACTTCATTAACATATTAAAAATTTTAATTTGTTAATTATAAGAACAGAAATTATTTATATTTGATTTTGGTTGGTACGATTATAAAATCATGATTTATAAAACTATATCGTAAACAAACAGAAACCTCTCAGTTGGTTGGACAATATGGTAGTGTTGCGTATATGTTCTTAAATGTAGAAATGTAATTATAACTTATTTTCTATTACTTTATAATCTTATAGTACTTATATAATAAATGTCTCTAATGTGTTCTGAATTTCTGTGTTTATTAATCTAGTAATTTATTAATCAGATGAACCATAATCTGATCATAGTAATTCATTACTATATAGTCCACATATACTAAAGTCTACGAAACTTTTGAAGGACTCGTTTTGTCGCTAGCTAAAATTCTAATGTTGAGCCTTTTCCGAGTTAGTGCATCTGGACACTGTTACTTTTTGCTACCTAGGGAGTTTCTACAGAGTCCCTATCATGTTAAATCTAACTTTTACATATGCTTCTATTTGGTATCTCAATGAAATCGCTGCATTTTTCATATTTACTAGAAGCCAATTTGCTTCAAAATAACTTCATATTGTTGCTCCTTTGTATCTACTATTTTTATATACAGAAAGATTTTAATCATTGTTTGCATGATTATAGCAGTATGCTCAGATTTTTCACATATTTCTAATGTGTTCCTAAGGAACTCTATATGGTGTTAGCTATTTGAACGAAAGGTTATTGTGATATAGGGAATTTTTTGACTGAATTATATTAGAAGTAAGTTTCTCTAACCCCGTATCATGATAAGTATTGAAAATGCATCCCACTCTGTCATACAATTTCATTGGTTTCTTCAATCAAGAACTCACCTGCATTTGTTATACTTTATTAGGAAATGAGATCGTATTCTTATAATCTCTTTATAGTTCTTCTTGTGATCTGATTTTGTTAGCGTTTGAGTACTTTTTCACTAATTTGATTTTTGTTCTTTAATTTAAGATAAATACTTTTTAGCTTTTTTTCAGTTGAACCGCCGAATGTGATGCAAATTTCGATGGTTTTTAATTTTTCATAACTGTTGTTGACATTATTTGTGCTTTAATATTTGTAGAGTAAAGTTCTATTGTTGAACAAACATATTTTATATGGCGATAGTTTTTTTTTTTTTTGGAAGAAAACACTGGTCCATCCAGGATTGTTATGCTAAGAAAGAAGAAGAAGTTTTTGTTAAGTCGTGTTAGATACTTTTTTTTTCATAGATAAAATATTTTCTTCCCAGAAAAATTACTAAAAGAATTAATAAAGTAGTAAGGTTAGTTATAAAAATAGTAACGATTACAAGTTAATCTGGGAAAAATATGGCTAGTATTTTAATTAGCAGCGATTTAAATAGGAAGAGTTTGAATGGAATGTCTCTTTTCCTTAAGATCTAAAAATAAAGGAGGTATTGAATTTCCTTTTGAAGTGTGTGTTAGTTATGTGTGATGAAATATATCATCTTCCCTCCTATGAGACGTGTTTAATACGAGTATTCCAGTGGAAATTAATTAGAAAGTAGTTAGTTAGAAATATTATAAAATTTGATTTTATATTTCAACTTATATTTACTAATACTTATTAAGCCTATAATATTTATAAATTGATTTACACTTTTGTGGTAATTTATACAATAGAAACTATAGTCTATATGGTAAAATCTATAGACGTGACAAAATCTTTTCTACAAATGTTTCACTAGAATTCTTTATCACATATTTTTTCAATTGACTTATTTAACGTATTTGACTTATTTAATATTTAAAATGAATATTTAATTTATATTTATTTTAAATTTAATTTAATATATTTAATCATTGTATGTTGTATGTTGTTGTGGTTTCTTGAGTTAGTGCTATTGCGCACTTTTACTCTTGTGTGGCTGGGGGACTTATCCCTGCCCCACACTAAGCTTTAACTATACTGGAATTCATATTGTTTATTTATCGTTTAACTGATGATATATTAAAACTTATTTTCTCACTTTTCAATGTCGTCTTCAATAAATATTTTTGCTTTTTGAATCATCCTCGAATGTCCTCTATTGTATAAAAAAAAATTGAATGCTACTTTAAAGGTAATAATCTAAATAAATGGATAAATAAAAGATTAAAGTTATAATGCAAATGTAAAATGAATTAATAAAATAAATACGAGTTAATAAAAAAAACTTGTTAATTTATATACTTTGTTTATGATTTAAATTTGTTTAATTTTCGTGATTTAACAACAAATTACTCACTCATCATTGCATGGTTTTAATTAAGTTTTTGTGTTGTTAGTTTTGCGGAACATGCAAAGCTTGGCCATTTGCCGAATGCTGACATCACCAGTGGAAAAAGCGTCTACGGGCAGACGCGGGTAGGGTAGGGTACTCTTCTTATTGTGTGAAGAATGTGTAGAAGTATGTACACGTACATATAGTATACATTTGCATGATAGTGCCGCTCTAATTCTACAAGACCACAGAACAAATTCCGAAAATGTTCAACAACTTTTGTAACAATCTAACATTTAACGTTCTGTTAAATGTTTTGGCTCTGCAAACTGCAAGCTTGGCAATGTGAAAACTTTATGTAAAAAAAATGTTCTTGAACCAGAATTGAGATCCATTTTTTTTTATATAGAATTATTAAATAATTTAATACACAAATAAAACCTTTTTCCCAAAACCGGAAGAGTTTAAATTTAATATGCAAAATTGCATTAAAATTCACTTTACTTATCTTCATCACACGCCAATTGTGTTTCCAAATTGATTTAAATTACATGAATTCGTATGGTTTCCATATTTTATGTCTCCGGGCTTCTGCTATTTATGAATGTACGCGTGTTGACTCTCATGCAGTACACAATCGAAAAGATGTCGGGAAAAAAATGCAAATTTTGACACGTCTATAGCAAAAAAAAGAGTGCAAACGCGCCAAAAGTATCTCGAAAGGAGTGGAGTGGAGAAAAAATAAAGTGTTACTGCACCGTAAAAAATTTAGGTTAAAAGTTTAAATTTTTTTCCTCTCATTCCGATTTTAACTTTGTTACAGGAATGTTCTGCATTCAAAAAAGTATAATAAGTCTTTCTGCTATTGACTTGTTTTTTAATAACCTTTACAGAGATAATAAAGTCTGAATTTATTATATTTAAAATAATTTTTTCAAAAGATTTAGCAATACAAATTGATATCCATATATTAAGAAATACCATAGGGGCATTCACGAGTTCGAGTAACGAGTTTGGTAACAGAGTAAAAGTGCAACTGGTTACTCTAAAGGGCCCTTTAGACATCAACGCTCGTTGTCAACGCGCGCTTGCCATTACACAAACAATTTTTTAAAAATTTTTTAAACACGCCCCAGATAAAACAACAAATATACTAAAAAATCGCTCTCACATGAGAATTTTTTTCTCCTACTTTTCTCCTACTTTGTGAAATGCGAAATTTGTTTGTTTAATAGTAACATTTGAAATTTTAAGAAATGTGTTGACGAAAATCAAAAAATTTTGATATTTCTTCAAACACGCTCGTGTTTTTGCATATACAGTCGGATTTGGTCGGTATGCAAAATTTTATTTATTTTGAGAAATGGAAGCGTAAACATCGTTTAAATGCACGCATGATTTGTCGCTAGCATGCGATGCTTTGCAAATATGAATGAATTTTATTTTAAATATTTGTATTTTCTACCTAGGTAAAATTTTTTAATTTCCAAAACATTTTATTAAGAAGAATTAAAATATTTATAACCTTGGGTTACTAAAAATATATAAATAACCAAACATTAAATTACAAAGAATATTATATTTTAAATGTTATTTGAATTGTTTACCTGCGAAAAATTTATTATTTATAAAATTTTACAGGTAGAAATATTGACTAAAATCTCAAATGACTGGTTTATATTTTTTACTATTTAACCAAAGAAAGGAAGATATGCTGATTTAAGGTCCGTCATCAACTAAAAGACAAATAAATGATATGATTTTGTAGCCTAGTTAAAGCCTAGTGTGGGGTAATGATTAACCCCCCCGTCATTATAGAGTAAAAGTGCGTAATAGCACTAACTCAAGAAGAAGAAGAAGAAGAAGTATTTAAATTTAAAGGTAAACTTCAATTTTATTTTGAACTTCAAATAAAAAAAAATTATTTTTCTTAAAAAATACGCATAGGTACTTACTGTTTACACTTCAGCGATTGCTTTCATACTAATGAGTGAAAAATGTTTGTATTATTTTTTGGGGGTGTGTTTTAAAAATTGTTGGTAAATTTAATGTGTAATGGAGAGAGAAGACTTCGTGTGTTTGTCAACGCGCGTTGATGTCTAAAGGCCACTTAACTCGTGAGCACCCCTGATTGTGTCTTTAAGTGAATATTTAATATCAATTAAAAACAAATATTAAATGCCATATGAATTGCTTAGTTTAAATACATTTTCGGAGCAAACTTTTTTTCTTATGTATAAGAAAGATGGCAACATTGAAAATATAGTTAAAGTGAAATGTAAATGTCAGTTCTAAAGTATTTAAAATTTTTAATTCTAAAAATAGATGCAAAAAACTGTGTTTTGAAAGAAATTTTAGCAAAAAACAATGAATGTGATCGATCAGGAACCTGCAACCATGGCAGGGTGTGACATTTTTCTCTGCCAGTAGTAAAAATTGTTGCTAGCACAGAAAAAGCGTTTCAAACCGATTTTTGCCATAAAAGACAAATCGCAGCAGGAGTTATAGGGCATACATAACTCATTTCATGAAAATGTATGAAGGATTGGGCCAACCGTTTACATAGCTGTATTGCACTAGATGGGGAGACCCCCAAAGTGACAAACTAAATTTTGATTGATAGTTTTTTGTATTGTATTTAATAATTTCATATACTTTGAATCTGCATTGGTTCATATCAATGTTATATTACTTTGGAACTTAAATTATTATAAAAAAATATTTTATGTTAATTAAAAGTATTGTCTAAACAAAATGTCCTGAACTTTATTGTATTAGCGAGTTACAATTGAAGTCCTACTGCAGGTTAAAAACACAATAAATATGAAATAAAATATGGGTTGAATGACGTTATTTACTAATATTACAAATTGTTAAGCGAAAGGTAATTGAAATATAAATTATGGGTAGCGCCAGAAGATTCTAGAACCATGTCTCTCCAGTGAAAGGAAGTTACAGGTTAATTGTGCTATGATTTGGATGAGGAGCAGAACAATTAGCGAATAAACCTATTAATTTATGATATTGAATTATTTAACGTTACATTCTAAATTAAGGCAGATAAGTTTATTGTACCTTAGCCAATTGTCTTTCTTCCCACAAAATTGTTAAGGCAGTCACTGAAGATATTTTTTTTTTGTTAGAAGAATGCAGGTTGAACATGTAGATGCATGCGTTACATAAGTTAAGTTTGGTTCGAAATCTGAAGCGTTTAGATAAGGTTAGATATAATTCCAGTATGGTAACAGAGCGGGGGGCTCAAATTGGCGCAACAAGCTGTTCCAGCATGTTAAGATTAGTCTCATACTGTAGCAATATGTACGGAATATAACATTATTGATCTAGTTTGCTACATCCATTAAGAGAGTTAAGAGAGTTGTTGGACTATAAAAATATTTTTGAATTTTGAATATATGCGACTAGGATTTTAAGTCCAAAATCGATACTGAGTATATACTATATTTCAGAAAAGTTTGTAAGTCAATAGTAAAGGAATAATTTGCGATATATTTTATTGTATATATGTAGAGTATTGAACATTCGGAAAGGCAATGTTAACTTTTCTTCTTATTCTTCTTATGTACAACGTTGATCTGATTTTCACAACGATGTCGCATTTTTCTAAACAATGGTAAAATGTACAAAAAAACCAATTGTTTTCCATTAAAAGTAGTATTACCAATCAAACAGTGAATACTAACAACTAATAAATTATTTACTCTTTGTTGATAAGTTTACACTTTCGAAGATAACATCTATCTATAATTGCTATATCGAGATATTTGACCATATAAGTCGTTCTTACCTTTGTTAGAACCCTGTTGCATTTATTTCGCAATTATTAATCATTAGTTTTGAAATATTTTTGATTTTATATCTTATCAGTATTTTTTTCTAATGCATTGAACAAAGAAATACCAATACTAGAAATAAAATTATATTTTAAGTATAAATTGAATTAACTTAATTGTTGTAATCTTTTTCTCTAAAAGGAAAGCAGTATTAAGAAAGTGTGGTTCCCTTAAGAGTGCTATGGAGAAAAACAATATATAATGATTACAAAATTGATTATAGGGGAACTGGTTTTAAGATCGCAATCTATTCGGATATGTCATTTTGTAGTTGCTTACATTCTTGAACGTCCCATTTCTCGCTTTAAATAGCAAATCCCAACTGAATCTACTTGAGGAAACCTTTTAAAATATTAGTATATATTTTATTTTAATTAATTTAATGTAAAAAAAGTTATTAAATGTAATTTTGTTTTTCTTATTTTGTCAAAAACTAAATTAATTAATAAAAGCATATAGCAGTACTATACTGCTAATGACTTCATCTTATAATATATCGTTAATGTGTTAGTGTTTTTTTTGTTTACATTATTTAATTGAATAATTTTCGCAGTGTAAACCTACCTATAGGGCGCTAATTTATTTTTTAAATTGTTTGATTAAAACAAAACAGATACAAAATAACGAAAGCCCCCTTTGTGTCTGTGGGTTCAATTTTATCCGGCAGCGATGTGATTCACAATGATTACAGTTCTCAGCTTGATTAAATAATGAATTTATCAAAGCCAATATGATGAATATCATTAATAAAAAAAACCGCAATTGGCAAAAGCGACAATAGCCGCAAATCGTTACTTAATGAATGCGAAAAAATAAATAAAATTATCTATTTTTTCTCGACTGACCTGCTTTCCATTTTCAAATTTTTTAATATCGAATAATTAAGTAATTTTTCTTTGTTGACAAAATTGTGTCGACAAATTGCCTTTAATTTTTTGTTGTAGTGATTCGAAAGGCTTAGAAAGTATGAATTTCTGGTTGCACTGATTATAATCCTCTGCATGTACACGTATTCTTCTCAAGAAAGTTTTATGCTAAAGGACGTGCTCCAATTGTCAACATAAAAAATTTCGCAGCATTTGCCAAATATTGTAACTATGCATGAACTTCGAATATAAAACAAATAAATTTTCCGCTAAACTATTTCGGAAAGTAGGTCTTCTCTCGCATATAGCCAAAGGACGTCCATTTGGTTATATAAACAAAAATTAAAAATTGCTATAAAAATATTGTTTCTAAATTTTTTTGTAAACAAAATCGTTTTTAGTAATTTATATATGCAAAAAAAGAAGAAATAGAAAAGATACTATAGAAAAATAAATATTGTAGCACATACAATATATAACACATACGTGTACATATCTTTGAGATAGAATATCATAAGGGAACGGTTCATTAATTTCATAAACAAGAAACTTACAAAAAGTTATTGCTAAAAGTTACAGATATAAAAATATCTTCTATCTTACAGTTTTGTTTCAAATGATTAACTAACGATAAGTGTTAGTTGAGAATAAAATTTGTATATTGCCCATTGCAGTGTCTTTGAAAAAATTTTCTTTATTTATAATAATTACTACCTAATAGTTAAGTGTAAGGTTTCCCCATAATTATGATAAAAATGCATGATCCGAATGTATTTTCATCAAAATTTTATGTCTTTTATTAACTTGAGATACTTTTAAATACAAGCATAATATTCTTATATAGTATTTATTTCTTAGTTATTAAATTGCTTGAATGTAGCAATGCAGTGGTTTGAAAAGGCACTTTTATATAAAATGAAAATAAATAAGCAGTGTTTCCTAAACATACTTATAGACATAATTTCTAGTGAAAAGATTAATATAATAAGAACCATAAGAGAGAGAATTCAGCATTTCTAATAAACACACTGCATTATCGGTTGACTATAACCAGCATAACAAACCAAGTAAAATTGGCGAGATTTTTACACAAATTAATCAATAAATTTTTTGAAATCCGACAAGAAGATTGTCTGCTCTGCCTTTTTTAATCTGACGTTAAAAAAAAAACTAACTAAGATTCTGTTGCTTTAAGAAGAGTTTTTAGATTCAAATATAAACTCACATCAAAAATTCAGAAAAAAATCGTTTTTTATACTTTACAAATATATATATACAAGCAACACTGATAATCTCAGTTCTTAATATTTATTTAAATTAATTTAACAGAAATATATTTAACGAATTAAACTCATTTGAATAATGTTAACACATATTTAGACAGCTTAAAACGCTTATGCTCAAAGACTGATAGATATACAATATGGTTGGAATGATTTATGCAGTACAACTTCACCTCTAAATTTTATTTTTTGAATTTATTTATTTTAATTATATGTTGCAATATATATTCAGAGTCAGATTTAATTATTATCCAACTCTGTCTGACTTTAAAGTCGTTCAAGAATGTAGTTCGAGAATCTGATGATTTTATAAGAAGGTCTATCGTTTTCCAATTCAGTCAGAAATGGGCATCCAATGACAACATTGAGATCAACTGGAAATTTCAACCAGTTGTACAAGAGTCCTTCTCACAGATAGAAGAAGGGAACAAAGAATGAGGCTTTGCATATTATTTAATGAAACACAATTTACATAGTGGCATCATATGTAATGGGAACATTTAAAATTTGTCCAACAATAAGTTTAGGGGCTTGCGTTTTGGAAGGATTGCTATTTAAATCATCTAAAATTTAATATATAACAAATTTTTTTAAATTCTTTAAATCAAGAAATCTTATTGTAATGTTCACGTCTCTGTTATACAAGACAATGGATGCTTAGCAGAAATCACTCTGACGTGTTTGATATAAAAGCACGCTACAATTACACAAGGTGTACGCGATCTAGTTACCTTGAAGCTGATATAGATACAAAACTAAATCTCGGTAGACACTTCGGTGGACAGGTTATCTGTTTTATATGAGTGCAAAACAACCTTCTCGAGTAACTGATGTGGCAAGTTTTATGGTGAGTAGCATTTACATGGATTAGGAATCTTAAATCCTATGGACACATAACTGCATGACATCGGCTTGCACTCAAGATGCTAATGATGAAATAATTACAAAACTATATATTTCGATGGACGGGTCATCTAGTTCGAAAAATTGTTTCGGAAAATGATTGTAGCAGATTTTATGGAAAGCAGCAGCGCGTCAAACTATACCTGCGCTGGAAGAATGGTGCGGATTAGGGCGCTAAGAGTCTATTGGCGCTTAATTAGATGACATTGGCTTCTATACGAAATCAGTTGAGAAACTTGTTAAATAAGGCCAAAACCGGACATTGATGACAATGATGAGGCATTAACCAGACTCTACAGCAACTGTTAAAATATTAAACATAAAATCTTGTCAGAAAACATATTCATTAAAGTTGCAAAATATATTTTAGAAAAGCAATATTGAATCGTTCCCTAATTTATATTCAATCCATAATAATCATTGCTTAAGTTTAATATTATTAAACTAAATTGCTCTAAAAATAGTTGAAACTTATTTTATTGTAATATTTAAGGCTTGCCAATTAAGTCGGATGGATGCCCTTGATCAGCGGAAGACGTAGCATTCTCCGGTGTTTAATATATTTACCATTGCTTTCGTCACATTTGAAGTCATCCTTCACGTTGACAATATCAAAGCAAAACCAACGAATTTTATTTACTGCTGAACATAAATAAATAGAATTTTGTCTTCATTGCCATTAAACAATCGGGTATTGTTGGCATCCGAGTGTATATGGTAGAGCAGATAGACAGTGTATTTTTCAGATACCTTGCTTCAATACTTCCATTTACTTGAAGAAATTTATCGGAATTGGCAATGTTATTTGTTCTTTATAAAATACGGAGTTTTTACGCTTTTTACTTAATCTTTTACGTTGCGTTTTTGCGTTTTCTCGTAATATTTGAAAATTATTCCAGCGCTCATTTTACTGCAGAAATGCTTTGTTTCTTTGGTTTTCTTGCAGTTTTCACATTTGTTTATTTTGCATCAGTTTTTGCTCTGAGATGCAATGCAGCACGCGTTCATTTTCCTCACAATTCGTGTTTCACATCGCATCTTTGCGATTTGTGCAGCGCATTTTTATCTTAAATTCTTTCGCTTCTTTGTGTAAATGCTGGTCTGTAAAAAGTTGCAAAAAATTAAAAAAATTTAAAAAATTGAAAAAATGGAGCAAACTTACTATTTGCTTTAATGCGATTTCACAAGATTTTTTCATATAAATATTTTTTCTTATAAAATTTCCATTTAATCATTTGCGGTCAGTGATTTGTGAGTAGAAAATCTATGTCCATTAAATTTTAGAAATTGCTTGCAAGTTTATTTTATATATTTAAGAATTGGATTATATTGTATTTAAATGTAAAATGTCTAATCCAAAATAAACTCCAGGATAGATAAAAAAATTATTATCTGGCTATCATCTTAAAATGAATTAGGAAAACGTTCTTTTGAATTTGAAATATTATTAAGAATTATCTTTTAAGTAAGAGAACATATTTCAATATGGGACGGGATGTTTAACCTTTTATTATATTAAAATTCACTATAAAAAATAGTATTTTGTTAAAATTTGATACCCATGGGTTGTATCATCATTGTTATCTTAGCAATCTACTAAGGTTTCTTTGCCTATTATGTTGCCAGTGGTACACAAAACCGACGTAATTATTTATTTGGTAAATTGGAAATAATTTGTTACCAAAATCAGGCATCATTAGGTTTTTTTCTTTGGGGTTAATTGAAAATTAGGGTTTCTTCGAATAATTTAAAGATGAATACTAAGCTAAAAACAGCATCCCAACCGCAAAACATGAAATTGATATCAATTATCTTATTGACTGACTTCTGTAAACATAATAATGGAGGTCATTCAAGTGATATTGTTTTTCACATAACTATTAGAACTACAATTATTATAAACTCTGCGAATTTTAAGATAATATATGAACTTGAATTTTGCGAAATTAAAATCGTCTAAAATCATTCTAATTACAATTCGTTATGCACATTCGTTATTTATATAAATATTATATAAATTTTTTTTATTAATATATATAAATAATCTTTAAACATGTACATTACATCGTATCTTATAATGATATCATAATGTACACTAAGTATTACATATAATGTGACTTTCGTTGAGCACCAAAGTGCTATATTCGCTAGGTAAATTTAATTTAACATTTTCGTGATATAAATTTGAAATTATCATGTATATCAAGCTTTACATAATGTAAGACTTGAATAAAAAATACCTTAAATAAAAAATATGCATTACTTAATCATAGAGATTTATTAAGCACATTTGCATTACAATGAGTTGGTTTTAGAAGAGCAGCCCCAAACTTGGCTATTTTATGCCACACAGTTCTTTAAAATAAAATAATTTATTACTACCACATTAGCAGAACAACAAAAACTACTGTACAGGGGGAAAAAATGTTAAAAATGAGAATGAAAAGCCTCACAAGTTAAAATATGTGCTTTAATTCTTTTTAAAGCGGGCTCAGAGAGATTTTAGAAGTAAAATTAACTCATAAAAAAACATAAAATATGAATTTAAGTATCCACCGAAAACGTATTTCAAGTACTGGAAACTAACAATTGACACCATGTACTAAAATCACCTTTTAAGAATCAAGAAATTCCGTCGAGAGAACCGTGAAGGTCCGAATGCTAAGATTATCATTTAGGTAACCAAGTCAAAATATGGGATTAATAGATTTAATATATCAAAATTAAATTGATTTTTAACGTATGTTTTGACAAAAGCAACTAAATTTTTAATATTACAATGTAGAAAAAAGAAATCTATTATTTGCCGAATAGATGGCTTTAGATATATGCATTCCGCGTTGTATAAGTCCATTCGGGTTATGCTAGATGGCGTTAACAAGATGACACACTAGCACTAGTGTAGGGTTATTAGCAAAGAGGCTTATAACAATTGACTGTCTATTCTGAAACTATTTACACTATTTTTTTCAATAAAGACGTTTTTATCGACCTGTAATGAATTGTAACAACAAAAATTTTTATTATTTTTAATTATTTGAATTTTTGGCTGACCAATACAGCTGTTTCGAGTATTGCCAAATACCTATCGTCAGTGGTCTTCGAATTATTTCTTATACTTTATTATTCGTAAATAATTTTTTAAAACTCAGAATCAGTGTTTATTAGTGAACTGACTCAAAGCCGTACTTGACTTGTATATTCGAAGTTGAATTATTGCTGTAGCATATTCTATTAGAATATTTGAAAGTTTGAATTTATCTAAAACACAGGAACTAGTTGATTGTTAATTGTGAGAATCAGAGAGACGTTATTAAGTGACAGATATCTCAAAAACCGCGGTTGTGGAGGGCGATTATGAGCGCAAAATTTTGCACTTCATCAAATTCTATTGAGAGGTATTGTAAAGTTTGTTACAAATGATTAGTTGCAGCGGCAAATTAGCAGCTTTTCTTCTATTTTACATAATTAGTTATTATTTATCGGTTTGCTATTACATTATGCACAACAAAAAGATAAAGACTACATCCATCCCATTTAAATTAAGTAACTTACAAGGCCTTATGTCATTACAAACTATTCAAAAAGTATTTCCCTAAAAACCTCTTTATTCTGGAATCTAAAAATGACACATAGCTGACATAATGATAAAGAAATAGGTATACCGATAAAATTCGAGAAGAGGGGCATATGAAGTCACTCCAAACGAGTTACATAAAGTAGTTGTGGCTAATATGACTAATTTTAATCTTGGAGTAAACTAAGGAGTTGCGTAAGGGCACTTAGTTAGGCTAGCGTTTATAATTGATACAATCGTAGAGGACTTCGCACTGAAATATATGAAGATGATACAAAGTTTTACAAATTTACCAATTGACGACCAATTTACGATTTGTCTAGCTAAACCTTACCTCAAAGTTTCACTAGTTCTATACACTATACACTATACATATTTTGATTAAAAGTGCTAGTATATCATCAAAGTCTAATTTAATTTTTATCCAACTTTATAATTGTTAGAATGAAGAAGGAAAAATAATTTTTCTTCATTAAACTTTTTACGGAATTCGTAATTAAAAGTTTGTCGTTATTATTTTCTGGCTTACTTTTTTCAAATGAAAAAGATTACTTCAACGAAGCAACATTTTTCATGCAATTACTGCAAACTATGTAAAATATGTTGAGATAAGAATATCATGTTTCTCTAGCTTAGATTCAAGTAATTTATTTAGATTTATTGAAATAGTTAATCCAGCTTTTAATTCTTTAAATTGCACATGCAAAGAAGCGTGTATATTAAATGCGTTTTATGTTCTAAAAAAATGAATTCATCTAAAATTAAATGGACGTGCCTGGTTGCGTGCAATTTTTTTTTTTAAATTCCATGCTGTTGCCATGTTTTATTATTTAAATTAATTTAAATGCATTCAGTTTACAATATAAAATTATTGTATTAATTAAATTTTAGTTTGTATATTTGTAATTTTTTAGCTCCATTAAATTAAAAAAAAAAATACTGTTTATGCATAACAATATTTATAATCAAAGTTCAAATAAACCACAAAACTTTTCATATAAATTTAACATGAATATCAGTGGTAAATGCAAATTCACAAAATTCAACGATAAAAACACGCACTTCAAAGTATTTAAATTCAAAAATATCATTCAAGCAAATGGATTCACGTGTTTTGTCAGACGTGTCGTATGAGCGACATTTTTATCCAAATATCAAGAGCGAAAATTGCGGAAATAAAACAAGAAAACATGGTGAAAATGCAAAAACCTTGACCTACAAAACCATTCGCAGCAGTTCACTTTTCCACACTTCGCTTTCACATTTTGGTTGGACGACAATTTCCTGCATTTTAAAGAGCACGTGTTTTCCGGCTTTTCCATTTGTGTTGCTGGCACCATTCGATTTTCAAAAATCAATTAAATGAACACAGCAATTACGTGCAATCGAATTGGCTTAATTATATTTTGTTTTAGTTTCACTTTTAAATTTAAAAATTTCGTACATATAGTTTTTTAAAATTTTAATTAATTTTTGTCCAGTCGTCAACATAGACTACCAAGTTTAATTGCAGTCTATGTACACACATAGACTGCCATAAAGGATCCAGAAGATAGTTCCACTAAATGCAAATTTAAGTCACCCTACATATAGGTCAGGTCAGGTTCTATCGGCGATCCCTAGTGGATCCACTTAGACCTATTGACTCATTCTATTACTGCATATAGAGAAAACTCAGGGTTTAAAATCACACAGAACCTTTGATGAAGTTTAGAATGCTGCTTAGTGGCAGGGCTTGTAATTGATCAAGATCTTTAAGAAAAGGGGCTCTTAAAATTTTGAGTCTCCGCGCCTGAGCTGAACAAAGACAGAGCAGATGAGAGGCACTCTCACCGTTTTCCCCATAGCTGCGGCAGGTATGATTGAAAGGGAGGTTCAGTCTTCCAGCATGATTCCATATGTTTGCAGTAACCTGTAAGTAAACCTACCATAAAACTGATATCTCTTTGTGACATCTTAATGCGAATATTGGACTTTTTTTTAGTGGAAAGTGTGCAGATTGCATGCAGATACCTGCATATCGTTGAGTCCCATCTTTTAATAAAAAATTTTCGCACAGATAGAACTTAGTAACAATTTTCATGATGTTAACGATATGCCCAGATTACTTAGGTGTTCCGTGTGCGGTCCTGAAGCACCCTTTCTGGCTAGCTCGTCTGTTCTGCAATTGCCGAAAATATCGCAATGACCGGGGACATAGATTAGAGAAATATTGAACTGAGTCAGATATTTCGTTTAGAGAAGTGTAGCTGTTAAAAACAGTCTTAGATGTAAATTCGGCTGAACTCAAGGACTTTAAAGCAGCTTAACTGTCTGATAGTACATAAATGTTCCTGACAAATATATCATCCACTTTTAAACAAGCTACCACCCTTCACCCTAAACACGGGAGCCTTAGTGGCAATAGTTAGTGATACTTGGAGTTCAAATTTAATAATTGGTTGCAGAACAAAGACCCTGCATTTTGACGTATTACTATTACTATATACTTATATGATAGCCCGAATACTATTTTTAGTACTTTATACCATAAAAATGAGTTGCAACCACAACAGCAATAATTGAAACAGCTTTTAAAAATAATTGTCTGTAATTTACAAACATAATATATATATACAATCTGTTAATATAAGATTATTAATTATTTTTTATAAATCAACATCAGTATTTCTCTAAATCAACAATAAATCCGATTAAGATGAAATTTTCAGTTGTGTTTTTCTTTTTTTTTGTTATTAAACATTACGTATAAGTTTACTTTCTCTTTAACCTTGAATATGATTGACCCAAATTGCTTACAAATAAATTAAAAAACATTTATATCTGCTGCTTTTTTCTCAATTATAAATGCGATTGCATAATTTGCAATTGAATAAAGTCACTTACACTAAACGCCATTCAGAGCATTATATCTGTATCTATACTTAATATCTATACGCATATAAATGGCTTGGTTTTTCTTTATCGACATGAACACAACACAAACAATTGCTTTTGGTATAAGATGGAATCATTTCACCCACTCCAGGTCAATTAGTTTCAATTACCGCACTCAAAAGGCGGCTTACACACGTAGCATCTGTTTGCAATCGTTCATCATATAAACATGTGCCGAAATTATCGCATATACATGTGTACATACATACACTTGGTATATCTTTTATAAAAACCACATTCAGATATTTTATACATTTTATACATAAAAAATATTAAACTCAATTCGTACAAGTATCAATTAACAAAAGCATCTATCGCATGCTTGAGAAATTAAAAGTTACTTATAAAGTAAACTGCAAATTTTTAACTCAGTAAAGAAATGTTAGTAATAATTATCTTAACTTTATTATGTATGTTTAACAAGTGCACAAACTATTTTACAAATTTCATTGTAAAATATTATCTGTCGTATTTTTTAATTATTGAAAATAAGAATTTATAATAATTTAATAAAATATTAAACATGAAGATAAATTTTGTTTGGAAATAATTATAAGAAGTATAATTGAGAAAATATATATTAATATAAACTAAAGAATATTGATGGAAAGAATACTCATCAAAAGAGACCGCGTGAACAATGCAAGGCTTACTGCTGTTCTTTCTGGTCGTTGGTGTATAGGAACCCTCACAGAGAAACTGCGTATTCCTTATAATTCTAATCGAAGAATTTGTGAAAACCCGTAAGAAAAAGAGACAATTTTCTCTGTGGATGCCTGGCTTTGGCGTCTAGAAGAAATAGGTTTTTAGGAAGATACTTCTTTGACAGTCTATCAGACTGTTTATCGGTGAAGATGAAAGACCTATTATACTATCTAAATTTGACGGGATGGATTTAGTCTCTACTCTTTAATACTAGAGGTTGTTGTGAGGAATGTGGTAGCAAAATGGCGAAAAATTGTTAGTTGAGGTAAATGGATGGCTTCCCACTACAACCAATCAAAGGATACTGATTATCCGAATAAGAGTTGGGCTTTCTGAAGGAGCTAAAATTCAAAGAACTATGTGTATACAAATATAGATTAAATAACAAATTTCAACAATATTAATTCGTTTGGGCCCCACACTGTATCTTAGTTTGGAACGAAAGCGTGTTTTGTAATTTTGGTTATTGTTGTCAGCAGTTAATGTTGATCCTTCTTTTCCAAAACACAATGTATTGAATTATAAATGTATTTAAATTATAGTTTTGTATTATTTTATAAAGATAAAATATAGATACTTAATAGAATGTGATGTTTTATAAAAAATATGTCAAATGCCGATCATATATCGACCAAATGTGTGACGGTAAAATTTATATTATTATGAATATATTAAGTATATTTAAAATAAATATAATTTATAATTCGAATGTAATTGAATTTATTGACGAAATACCATTGGGCATTTACGATACTTTCAAGCAAATGAGTAAAAAGTATTCCGTGATATTAAACATGCTGAAGACAGACAGTAACCCGTGTATACTATTTATTTTAAAATAAAACAAACTGCTTGGATCGGTCTTCAGATATGTCTCTATGTTTTGCAGACGTTTTCGATCATGCATAGACCCGATAAAAACTGATTAGCGTCCGAGTTGAAGTAAAAATGTAAAATTACTTCACGTTATTATCTATTTATTACATTATTTTCTTTACAACTTCCTCGTATATGTGGTTTATATTGTCGTTTATCAAGTTAGTGGATAGCCTTGATGACAATACCTACCAAAACAGTCTGGGCATCATATTATGAAAATACCATATGGTATGAATTTTCATTGCTGCTTATATTTGAATCGAATCCATATGACATTTTACGAATACTTGCCAGATGTGGTTAGAAATGTGGTAATGTTGTAACTTCTTTTAGCTTCTTAGCATCAATTATTTATTTTCTTGAAGAATCTACTATTAAATATATAATTTATGTCAAATATGCTATATAAAATTCTGAATTATATAATAATATATTATATAAAAAATTAAAATAAGAATAAAAAAGTTTATTTTTTTTGTCCATTTTTTTTTTCATTAATTATTTAAAAGTTTGAAGGGTTCGAATAGAAACTAAAAGACAACAATAACAATTTTAATTAGATTATTGAAAAATTTCTAATTGAATCTAATTGAATTGTAAATTAACTATAATAATATTGTAAATATACAAAATAAAAAATTTACTATTTGATTCTGAATATATATACTTGCCCAGTGCTTTAGATATATTATTAATTATAAAATAACATTTTATATTATAATATTCAATTATTATATCTTATTAATATCTAAATTTTATTTTTGTTTCAGATAACAATCATCGAACGTCAGGTATTCGACTTTCTCGGATACATGTGGGCGCCAATATTCCTTAACTTTTTTCATATAATTTTTGTAATATTTGGATTTTACGGAGCATATCATTTTAGAATAAAATACATAATAACAGTAAGTATATATATTTTTTCTATGTATAAAGTTAAAGTATATGAAAAGTTACAAGTATACGATGTGTGCAGGTATGAGTAGATATATAATGCAGATAGAAATATGTATATTATAATACAATTCCTGGTATTTTGAAATGGGAGCAAATTTGGTATAAATGCAATTTTGTAGACGCCTTCGTATATTTACTTAATCCATTTTGGAATATTTTTTTTTTGTCATTAGATAACTAAAAATACAGTCTAATCGATCAAGTTGGATTCATTGCGTTTCAAATGATTGAAATGCTTTGTTGTCTTTTCAATTCAATTGTTGACATTCAGTGCACATTAATGGAGTTTGGCCCAACAGACATTTGTTATCTGCTTTGGTAAAGCTTATTTTGTGTATTGCAGTAATTTATGTTTTAATTTTATTTTTAGGTATTAATTACTTTTTGCCAAAACATTCATACTTTTTCTTAAATAATTGTTTAGAGAGCTGATATCTTATGAATAGTTCAATGGTAATAAATTTATTATTCATTATTATTATTGAAAAGAAGGAATAGTGCATTGCGTCCTCAAAGATATATTGTGCTCTTTAGTCGGATTAGAGTGTTTCTCCAAGTTCGATTTCTTTAATAAAAGACAGTATAGAGCCTATTTTTTCTAGTCTTGGATCCTTATGATCCATGAAATACTCTCCTAGATGTTTGTTCCGCTTGTACATCAGTGCCATACACTCCCCAAGCACATACTGTGCAGTTTCTCTCTCTTCTCCACAGTATCTGCAATCTGAGTTGGATTGAATTCCTAACTTCGATAGGTGATTATTAAATCTACAGTGACCGGTTAAAAATCCCGCAATAATTCTTAAATTATTCCTTGATTGTTCTATGCAATCTTTAAAGCGTTTTAGATTGTAAATCCCTAAAAGCATTTTAGATTGTGATAGTCTTGGTAACCTTTCCCAACAGAGTTCTCTTTCTTTTTTCCTCTGCGCCGTTTATAAGAATGGATAGAGTTTCTTTGCCTAGACCACAGAATGGTTGTGGGTTATTATTCATTGTAGTATATAATTATATCTAAACTACAAAATTTTGTGATTTAGGAATTTTAATGAATGGTAGCTAAAAACAAAATTAGTAGGGCAGATAACATAAACAACATAAATAAATGCAACTATAATATTCTTTATCACATGAATTCTTTATTGTTTAACTGCAAATAAACAGTTTTTTTATAAAGAAATAAAGGAAATTAACATTTTTTGGAGTACGAAATAGTAAAATACAAACAAAGATTTCACTTTTATTTTATTTTTTTTTTACTCTAAAAGTGATGCAATTGGTGTGCAGAGTCTAAAAGACCATAAATATAATAAGATATCACACTACATATAGTATCGGTAAACCGATTTGAATTTTTTATGTTTTTAGTGCTATTTCAAGACTTAGCAGCGTTTGAGCTACCAAACGCTGCTAATTGTCATTTATTTATTTGACTCTGTACCTATTCATTACGATTTTGGTATTTTTCGATATTTATATAAGCAATTATTGACATAACTTTTGATAGGCTTTATTTCCCCCAATTCCTAATTTCAAATTAGTAGACCATGACGTGATGCCTTAGGGTAGAGGAAGTGTGAGTGGCAGAGTTAGTTTGTTGCCTTCGCACTAAATAAACACGTTGGTTCGTGTTTCCGTTATCAACGCTTGTTTTCTTTCACTGAATTCGTATATTTCACAGATAAACTTTAATGTCTATACTCGTCGTCGTCGATATCATTCCAAACACTGTATCTTTGCACTAAAAATTTAGGCGTACTTTGCTTGAATGAATACCTCATTCAACTTATCAGAGTTTTTTTGTCATCTTTTCTATTTATCACAGCAAGCATAATTTTATGGATATCGATGGTGCTTTTTTTATTAACAAACATTTTATTGACAGCTGATAAAACTGATGGCACTAAGCCCAATGTGTATATAAACTATTGATACTTTCACTTATTGGAACAAAAAAATGTTTGTGTTTATTTATATTATAAAAAAATATTTATAAACGCATAGCTCAGTTAACTGTTAGCTTAGTTGATATAATATGAAAATTTATATACAGGGTGGCTCAATCGAACTGAAACTTCTTAGAAATAATGGAAAGAATGTTGGAAAAATATAACAGTTTTTGAATTCTGTTGGAATTATCAATGGAGTTGCCTTAAGTCTATATATTTGTCTCTAACTCGTTTAAGAAATAAGGGACACATCAAATTTGGGCGATGGTTTTCTTAAAATTTCTATTTTCTGAGTAATTTTTTCCACTCTGCTATATGTTAGCTTAACTCCGATTTAAAGTTGTAAATATTTTAAATTAATTGTATGAGAGATTAATTATATAGAAAGGTTTCAAAAAGTAGTGAACTAAATGTTTGGCTGACCATACAGCTGTTTCGAGTATTGCCAAATACCCATCATCAGTGGTTTTGGGAAATTATTTCTTATATTTAATTATTCGTAAATAATTTTTTTTTGAGACTGTAAGTACCAAGGATTGAACTCGTGCCCTGCCAAATTTGAAGCTAAGAGTCAGTGTTCATTAGACAACTGACCCAAAGTGATTCTTCACTTCATTAAATGAAATATACACTTCATCTAGAGAAAACTAGTTTAAGTAATTTTTACATTGATTACACAAACGACCTGAAAAAATGTTGGAATGCATAAATTCAAGAAACACAAGGATTTAAAACTTAAAAACATCAGAACATATTTTAGGGATAGAATCCTTTTTTTACTGTGAATACTCACTAGAATGCTGAGTTAAACTCGTTAAAACGACCAATTCTTTTATTAACGGGAAATGTACTGGACATCAAAACATGATATCATAAAAAGCCAATTTCGTCCAGCTAATACATTCAAAATATCATCTATACATAATCGTGAATTATCCAAGCGGCCACTTCAATAAAAAGTAAATGTAGATTAAACACTTACTTCAGGATAAAAACGAAAAAAGACAAGAAATTACTAAAAGAGAGATTACTAAAAATAAATAGACATATTATCTAATATTTTCTAATATTCGAATTCCATCACGGATAAAAATGTTTCCGAAGAACGGAAACAACGACACACTTGTATGAAATATATATGTATTTTTGCCATTAGTTTGAAAATCATAGCAGTTTAAAATTGATTGCAATTCAATTGGACCACCTAATATATTTTCTATTTTCTGGGATTGAAGAAGAAGTTTCAAGAAGTTTGGTACTACGACAGTATTTTTAAAATAATTTTCAGAATTCAATAAAACTCTTAATAGTAGTTGTGATATAGACCCGCTGTTGATTTATATTTAAATGTACTACTTAACGTCTTTATTTTTTTCTAGTTTATATCAAACCATGAAATTGCTTTTTGAAGTAATTTCATTTAAAACGAAACCCCCTGTATATTTGTATTAATTTTTAGGGTTAAAAAAAAATTACTGTACATTTGCATTAGTTATTAGGGTAACAACAAAATTTAAACAAACAACTTAAAGAAATTAAATAAATGAATTATATGTATTAAAACTATGTTTGTAAAGGTTATTGAAATTTCGGTAATTTCAGAGTTACTATATTTTGTTGTATTTAGTAGGGACATCTGTTTCAACTTAGTATATAAAGTGTATTTTTAAAATAAAAAAGATATTACCAAAATAATAACTATTATAAACATGTATTTGAACTGATATTGGTTTACAAGGGTGGTTCGAAAAATTCCCGACTTGGTTGGTTGATAACAGTGATTGGTCAACAGATATCCGCTGTAGCGATTTATAGCCGTTTTACTAACACGTCTCTCGTAAGAAAGGTTGAGTGATAAAAAGAAAATATAAACTAGCTAACTATATATAGATCTTACCCGTTAAATTTAGTAATATAACATATCTTTTGTCTTTACTAATGAACAATCTGACAAACAGCCAAAAAGTATTTTCATAAAAACCTGTTTCTTCTGGAAACCAAAGTCGAGCATTCACAGTGAAAATACTTAATTGTTTAATTCGAGACTTATATATAAAAATTATTTTTAAAGTTAAATATGAGTTTAATTTTCGAGATATTTTTTTTTATTTCAATACGCGTTTGTTCAACTTTTAAATATTCTTCATATAATTTTTCAATAAATCAATAGGGATTTGCTGTTGCTGTTGAAGCTAATTACCTTTCTGTCTAGTCGTATCTTCATGTTTGGAAATATGCACCTTAAATAAGTTGCTGTACCTCATTTCACCTATTTGTACTCGTGTATAGTTGTAAACGTTTGTGTAGATGTCCTATCATTATCATTATACAACTGGGGTTTGATGTTTTTCGAAGTTAAACCATTCATATGTTGGACCACTATGATTTTGTGTTCTAATCTTCTACAGATATGTAACCACGTAATGGATTCTGCTTAGAAAATGATAATACATAGCTCAAAAATATAATTTGTTAAAAAAAATGCGACTTAACTATACGAATATCCCAAATCTATTGTTGGGATTTTTAACAACTTGAGTTGCCTTGTATAAATAATTGACATAGATATTTATTTAGCTAATATTTAGCTAATTAATATGAAAATGAACTAATTTTTATTTTTGTACTAATTTTCAGAGTACTTCACAAATTATGGGTGTTTAAAATAGTAATAAAAATATTTGCATTTTATCAATTTTATTTAATTACCTAATATAGATACGAGTACCGTATTGTAGATTCCCTCAATTTAAAATTATAAATAACCCCAATATTTACAAAAACATTTTACTTAGCAAAGTAGCAAAAAACGTCCTAATTGTTTAGGTGTCGATAAACTTGCCTTAAACGTAGTATTTTTGATATTAGACTCAAGTGAATTGAGTGTATATGTAGGGCATTTGCCCGCAGAAGATTGATAAATACTTCAAGGCGTCTAAATATTGCTTAGAAGTATTCTACAAATGTCAGGGTTGATAAAATATGGGTGCAATTGAATAGTCAATGGAAAATAATATCTTATCTCCAACTAAAATAGATTACAATAAAATAATAATCGTTATAATATTTAATAAATGAAAATCATTATCTTAAGTGTTTATGATGATTAATGTGCCTGTTCAGAATATATTTAAATAAAGGGTGTTTCTGCTACTCTAATAAAGTAAATTTGATAATATATTTACATTAATACATTCATTTTGTATAATAGCTTAAAATCTATTTATTATTATATGTGTATATATATATATTATTTAGATTATATTTGCAGGTGTAAACTCTCTTAACTTATGTTTTTATATTAATCGATTAGTGGGTGTAAATGTTTAGATACTCCTAATTTTTTTTAGTAATTATTATTAAAATGACATTGTTTTAACTTAATTTCAGCTTCTATGATTCTCTTTCTTTTTAACATATCCTAACATATTGTCCATTAATGACTGAATGCATCTATTATACAAATATATGTTAATAATTATTTTCCTTACTTGAATCCCAATTGATTATGATTATCAAATGAAAATTATGTTGTTAAAAGTGTACTGAGGTAGTTTAACCATCAATTATATATATATTACTAAGCTTGCTTTAGTAGTGTTATGGAAAATTGTTTTTGTGTTCATAGATAAGTGTGTGTACATACTTCAGATTTGTTTAATATTTAAAGTAAAACGACATTATGAAAGCTTATTGACCCTTTTACTTTCTTAAATAGTTTAGTTGCTAAAAAACTGGTTAAATGGACCGGATCGGCGGACGACTTTTGTCAGGTTCTGATCATTTTGGAAGACGTACACAGTGTACTGTTCTTTTGTTTCGATTTCATAGGCGTAGATCCATGATTCATCATCTGTAATGATGTTGTAGACGTGTTTTGAACTACCTTGGTCGCTTTTTTCAGCATTTTCTTGCACAAATTAACACGTCAACACAATGAACAAAAAAGAATGATAACAGTATTGATATTTACTAAAGTTCTTCATATAATCGTAGTGTCCGAGAAGTCCGAATACTTTTCTCAAGAACTTTAATCGCCCTCATACAGTGCTTATTTGGAACCAATAAAGTATAAGACTTAATGAAAGAGGATTGTTCTTACTGCAATTGGCAAATCGATTAATGAAATATAGTTAATACTCGTAGTATGTAACCGATTCTCAAAACTTTAAGGTCTTAGAAAGAAGTAATGAACAAATGATAAGATTGGGTATTTATGGATGAAAATATTATTGCGATATATATACTTATGTCTTTTACAATTATCTAACAACAGCTTTTTTATTTGTATCTAAAGTACAGCACTAATTAATTTATTTATATTTAATAAGTATTGGATAATTATTAGATACTTAATTATAGAACTAATTCATAAATGTTTTCATATTTTCAGTATTTAATATGGAATTTCCTGTGGATAGGTTGGAATTCGTTTTTAATATGCTTTTATCTAAACGTAGGCATATTGGATAGGGTAAGTATAATATAATATTGATATATATATATATATATATTAAACTATATATAATAATCTTGTGAAAATAGGATAGCGATTTGCTAAATTTAGGCACTGGCAGTGTTTCTTGGTTTGAAGTGAACGGTTACGGCTGCAAGCCAACTTATCCCACAAACATAACTTCCGATGATCCTTACCGTCCAATACGTCCAGAACGTGTAGATGAATGCTTGTTGGATTATACTATTGTTGAAGTGATACAATCCGGAGTACAATGTGCTTTGGCAGTAAGTGGTTTTTTCAAATTGTTTTGGTTTTATTTTAAACTTAATGTCTTTATAGATTCTCGGAATTTTTGGCGCCATTTTAATCAGTTATATATTTCTCGATGAAGATGATAGATGTAAGTTGAATTTCTGATTTGCAATATATTTAAATTTTATTTTTTTATTTTGAAATTATTTCGACTTTTTCTTATTGTAGACATTGCTTTTGTATTTATTTTATACCGGTTGTTATCATATACATATTGTATATAAAGTACATAAAAAAGACTATCTCAAATGTCAAGTTTAACTGAAGCAAAGTTAATACAATATGTAAATTAGTACTTTTCCATGATTCAAGTGCATATGAGCTCAAGCATCCTCCGCAATCGCTAAGCAAGAGCAATACTTCCACATCGCTAAGTCAATATTGACAATAATGCAGAAATGCACATCTTTTGTTGGCAATAAAATTCCGCACAAAACAAAACAGTTTATGCCCATGCTCCTTTGCTACATGGTTGACATTATCTAGACTAGATGAGGTACTTAACCCACTTGTAGGCTTAAATCTTAATGCTTTAAGCTATGCATACGAAAATACTTTTACGCCTACACAGCGGCATTGCTGCAAACGGAAATAAAATTGCGATTTCCGACAGTTAAACAGACAAGCACTGCCTTGACATGAATTTTCTTTTTCTTCCTTTGGTTTCCTTTTTTCACATTTTTATTTATTTTTTTTCGTCGGTCTACTTTAGATGTTTTTGGAAATGTGCTTTTTATATATGAAAAGAATTTTGTATATGTAAAAGTGCAATAGAATTCTTTTTAAAAATTCCAAAACAGATCTCTTCTTCGTATAATTTTGTATTCAGTCATTTCGCAACAGGATTCCTTTAAGGGTTTACAATTAAAAAAAAGTCGAAATATATTCATTATAAGGTCTTATTGTTATAATTTTAGATCATACGTATTTTGAGTTAAAACTGTTGAAGTAGTTAGTATAAGATTTTGCTATTTTAGTAGATATAATTAAATCATATATGTTAGCTTCTTCTATGCATGTTTGGGTCTTTATTATTAACTAAAAACGAGTCAAGTAGCAAACATTTACGTAAAATATGCTTTAATAAAATATAAACATTTTTTATACATACAGTATGAAATACACATAAAGCGTGATCTATTTTAAATTCTTTTAACTTTGGAAAGTGATTATTTGGTTTAAGGAACAAAAGAAATCGTAAGGCCTACATAAAAACCCTTAATACTTGCATAAGGCTTTTTGTTTTTGTAAGCATATCACAAAAGAACAACCGCTTATTTTCAAAATAACTTATGAAACAACAACACTGCTGGCTTATTTAGTCCAATTTTTGTGAAACCACTTAACTATGCTTAAGCAGCTCAAATCCCATGGTTGTCAAAACTAAAAATTCATCTGCTAGGAACGGTTTTTGGAACTACGTACAAAATTTCCAGTTAACTGTCAACAAATAGTTGACAAATTATACTCAATTCTTTTTAATTTACTACTATTTTTGTTAACATTAAAAAAGCCTAAAAATATAAATTTTATTCACTGTCTTGTAAAAAATAAAATAATTTTACCCATAATTGCAAATAATTATTTATTTTCAAAACTTGAACTTTAAATTTTATTACGCCTAACAAAATTCCCAGTGATTCCAGAGTTGCCATCAAAAGTAGTACTTATTTTATGTTGTTCTTTTGCGATATGCATACAAAACAAAAGCCTATAATTGATTTAGTTAGTGAAAAACCTTACATTTCATAAATAGGATAAAGTAACTAAATAATGGAGCAATAAGTATTAAGGCGGAAATCATAAATGTTCAATTGGTTATTTTTAATCGCTAGAAGTGATTAAATAATTGCAAGTAATACTTAAATATATTTAATCACTAGTAGTAAAATCTTGACGCATCGCAAGATTTAAATTGGTTTGATTGTAAATGGAGCCTAAAAATTAATGTTTAAGTTATTAATGATATATAAAGTTAATTTCATGTTAGTGACGTACTCAGATCATATTGGATGTTTTAGAAATGCTCCTCTTTCACTTTTTCTGATTTTAAAGTCAAAATTCTCATTCCAATCAATCAATTTTAATATGACCAAAAAATAACGAGCGTAATCAACAATTAATTTCATTATTAAAATGTATTAACTTTATAGTTACATTGACCTCTCCATAGGTTTCTAATATTAAAGTAAAAGGTGTATGTGGTTTTCCAACTTCAAATATAATTTTAGTGACTTACCTGTCTAATATATATGTCTAATATAGAACTAATATGTTTACTCGAGTTGTGATCAGCACCATGATATCCGTTTATAATTTGGATTAATGGATTGGAACACAAAATATACTGATAAGTAAAAAAATGTTCAATATAGTTTGTGAAGACCTTTTCTTCTAATATCTTCCTTAAAAACATTCGTAATATTGTTGATGCGAACACATTCCACGTTACGTATCCGAGGTATTAAACCGGTAGTTGCGAACCTCAGATTTAAATAATGAGTTTGTTTTGATTGTTCAACAAAATGTATTTATGTAGACTATTAAAAAAATTGACAACGAATTTATTAAAAATTACTTAAATATTTGTTACTTGAAGATCTAATAATAACAACTTATATATTGTAACATGTATTGGTTTTGGCTACTGCTAGACTTTGTTGTTGTATAACCTCATCTTACCGCATGTAATTAGATACTAACAATTATATATATTTCATCTGTTGACATAGTTATAGTATTCAAAAGGATTTGCTTATCCTATTAATAAAAATTTTATAATATTAACTGAGTACTATTTGATTTCCTATAAAGCATTCATGTCTTGTGTTCGTTTGCACGAATTATAATCTTTTGAAATTAAATACTTATGTGATGTGTAATTATGAAAATTAATTCTAAATAAATTTTATTTTGAAAAACATAAAAAATTAAGTTTCTTGTCAAATCTTAATGCATATAATGACTGTGCTTTTTTTGTAGGTATATGTGTGTGTATTTGTCCATATAATAATTTTATATCATAAAATTTTCCTCATTGTATATTATTTTTAATGTAAAGAACATTTTTTTTTAACTTTAAAAAATTTTATATTAAGTCAAATTATTATTATATGATTATTATTTATGTGTAAAAAATTAAAAAACTTACAGCGTTAATTTTTTAATAAATAAAATTGCATAATAATTATTTTAAACAATTTTATAATATATTATTATCCAGTTTATTTGGCATTTGATAATTTCTCTTACTACTTACTTCTACTTCAATTGTTTTACGTTACTTATTCTATTGCTCTCTCTATATTCTCTTATTATCATTGAAAATAGAAAAATTTATTTGAAGTTAAGAAGTGTGATCAAAAAGTAACGACAATTTAACATTTTTAATTTATTTATTTAATCATAAATATTTATTCTACCTCCTTTAAGTAATGTCAAAGACAATGGTATTCTGGGCTCTGTGGCCCGGAGCCCAGAATACCATTGGGGTACAGCATGACGGCAGCCTATGTCAATAAGTGGATAATCTCACTTCATCTTAATAGATGGAGAGAGTTGAGCACTTGTAGACAGACCAAACTCATGTTACCTAAACCGTGGGCCAGGGAAGCGATAAAAGTGCTTAGCTATTCGCGGAGCACTCTAAGCTGGCTGACCTCACTAATTACTGGACATGGCAACTTCAAGTATCACCTCAAATAGATAACTCTTGCTGAGGAAGACACTTGCAGATTATGTCTAGAAGAAAAGGAGACAGCGGTGCATATATTGTGCCAATGTCCAGCACTGGCAAGTAGGAGGAAGACTGTCTTGGGACACCATTGGGTTGGTGACGACTTGGCAGGAAACCTCAAGCTAAATGAGATGCTTGCATTAACAAAAGATGTAGTTATGCGAACGGAAGCCACTCCAGCTTTAACTCAATAACAACATCCGAGAATCGAAGGACGAAAAAGGACCCAAGTCGTTTCGTGGTCTACTTCGACTAATCCTTCACTTCAGTGGGGCCACTTGTTGGACAGTGCGCTGTCCCAACGTCCCACCATATATATAATGTCAAAGACTCACTTTAATATTATTCTGAAAGAGTTTCTATTTTTTTGAGAAAAATGTTGTCTATTTAAGTTTGAGATATATAAATATCAACAGAATAGAGTATGTGCGGAATTATAGTGCTTTTATATTTCATCACGAATTGTTGGATAAAATTTTTTCGGCTATTTGTGTAATGCTCAAAAGATTTATCAAAAATTCATTACTTCTCATGCGCCCTATGGTATTCCTATTTCTTCAGTAACCTCTCTGATGGTTATTAACAAGCATATTAATTTATGATGTTTTTTATGTTTTTGGCATTTGTGGGAAGTACAAGAATGCCCAAAAGTCATGTCATATTTAATTTCTTTTCAATTTATACCATTTATAAACACATGATTATGACAGAGTACTGTCAAAAAGTAATTCTTTATTATTTTGAATACCTAGCTGCACCAAATTCTGTTTTTAATAGAAACATTTTCACAAACTTTCTGATTTTGCCACACATAAAATTCGGTAAACGTAGTAATCCATTTGCTTGGCAAGATAAAAGTAACATAAGTATTGCAGTTACCTTATAGTTAATATGTACATTAATTTTTTGGCAGTGCAACCAATACACAAAAATAACTTGACCTTATAAACAAAATATAGTATACACAATTTTAAAATTATTGTTACTTTTTGATAATAATTTAATAATAATAATTAGTTTTAATTATTATTAATAATTAATTTTTATTTTAAAGTTTCTCAATTAAGCTATAATTATATATAATTTTATAATTATTATTGTTTGCATTTTGATACAATAAAATCGCTGTAGGTTTTTTAATTTGTTTTAAAAGAAATAAATGCGGCTTACTTTTGTTAAGTATCTATCTTTATTAGTTTTATATTATTATTGTATTTATCATGAGAATAACAAGTGCATATACTATACGTGCATGTTTGTACGTCCACTAAAATAATATTCAAAGTTTGTAAAAATCATTTAAAATTATTTAATCATATTTAATCCGTAATACACAACAACAAAAACATTGAACAGAATCATTTGAGCTCCTTTAGTTGGAAAATATTTTTATAATAATATTATGTACTTTATATATAAAGCTATAAGAAGCATAAATGCAATATTTTATTATAATTAATATAAATTGTTATATGCTGAAGTTTACATATATACATATATATAAATTTTTTGGTTTACAGTCGATTTCATGAATGGTGATGCCAAAAGTCCACAACACACCGTGGTTCATCCAATGTACGTGAGCTATACAAGTATTCCTACATCAGCAAGCGCAACAATGTTGTCAAACAAGCATCATCATAATCATCAACAAAACTCACATCATCAGCAATCAAATAATAATACATTTAATTTAATACACCACACGAACAGTAGCAATAAAAAGCATAGCAACAACAGCAGCAACAACACACCAAATTCAAGCAAAAATAATACATTAACGCGTGTGCTTTATAATTCGAAAAATAATAAAATTGCATCGTCCACAACAAGCATTTTGCCAGCAGCAACGGCAGCGGCAACAGCAACAGTAACAAATAATGCGAAATTGTTGCAACAATATTATGACGATAGCACGGCAAAGGCTGATCAGTTGTATACGAGCAGTAATCGTCGACAACTAGCGACAGCCAATGCCACATATCAGCAACATTTTGTCACGCCCACTTCATCGCATGATAATACAGTGTCCTCACTTTCATATGCTTCATTGCAAAATTCTAATTTTATTTCAGCCAATAACTTACATAGTGTTTATGCAGCTGAAAGTCCTTTGAGTGGTCGACGTGGTGGTGGGATGGGAAATAGTTCAATTGGTGGGGATGCCGCCACTGAAGTTGGTTCATGTTTGACCAGCAGTCCTCTGAGCAACAGTAATTATAGTCTCACCAATAGTATCAATAATAATAATCCAGTGGCTGGTACTAGTAATAGTGGAAGGTTTGCGCGCATACATGCAAAGCCCAGACCTCCCAAGTCCACTAGTTATAGTAATTTTATAAATAGTAATGGCTTACCTATTGGGTCCGGTAACAATTTACACCGTCCTGATATAAAATATACACAAATGTCCTCTGAACGTTTATCGAACAATTTCGACGAAAACTTCGAAGATGATAATTTTTCATTGCGAAATTTCAAAACTGATGGTGCAGTTACGTATGTACCCTTTCAAAAACCAACACCAGGAAATCTCTTTGTCAATCACAATAATAACCCCTCATATACTTCACTTAATTCCTATACAGTTAATCAAAATAGTTTAAATAATAATGTTGCTAGTCCAAACAATAATTCCTATGCGCAGGAAACACATCCACGAGATAACTCACATATTTTCTTAAATGATAATGAAATTTTACTTGAGAATGGGGCAAAACTTCACCCAGTGTCCATTCAGGAAGCGGCAATATTAGAAGAAAAAAGGCGTCAATTACAATTGCAACAGCAATATCAAGCTCAAACTATTTTCAATCCTGCTAATCACTTTATGCAACAACAAAATGGCTTACCTTTTCAACCCGCATACTCCCCTAAGCCATATAGAGCGAACTCAGCTCGACCAACTCGTCCAACTAACATTCCACTACCAACAGTACCAGTGCACTCATTTGATATCCCAATTTCACCTTCAGAGGTCACACCACCGCCACCACCAGCACCGCGACCGCACATATTTCAGCCACGCTTAGGGCATGCACCCTATCCTGATCTCTCGCCAGAAGTAACAGAAAAGTACGCCATGCCTTCGCAATACATACCAAGATCTCCGGTTGCTACGCGAGTTGCGCGACGACAACGTCAACAACATGAACGTTCACAATTAGCAAATAATTCAGCTAATTTCTGTGATCAAATACGCAACACACAACCTACTTCCCATATAGTCCGTGCTAAAAGTCACGACAGGCTCTCCAACTCACAAACAGCGCAGGCCAAGGCAAACAAAGAAATTTCTGCGCCACATGTTAACCGACGTAGCGGTCGGAGGGAGGGTGGTAAAGCGCGTCCACGTTCATATTGCAACTCAATGGTGGGCGGTGAAGGCGTCATACGTGCTAATATTGCAGTCGATCGTGAAGTGAGTGGTGTTATTTCAAGTGGCCTGTTAACTGGTAACGACAGAGACATAGACCACGAGGTTTAGACTAATTGTCAATTTAAACTGCCAAGAGGAGTGAAGTTTCCTTTAGATGCAAGTTGCCAGGCCAGCACTTACATATACTGTTCTATCAGCTTTGTTATGTCATATGTTTCATCCCCATTAAAAACATTTTAAATTAAATTTTTTTTTAAATTTAAAAACGTTTTAAAATTTTAGACTTGTAGACTGCGACTGCTGATAAATTTAATTTGAAACTTTTTAATTGGTGTGCCTAGCGCGGGACGCTGAAATTGAAAGTGTTGCTTGCAGAATAGCAGAATGTTGCGTGTGCTGTTTAATGCTGCTTGCTTGCTTCTCTTGTAATACTGAAAAGCAACTAAAATGTATGTAAATTCTAAAACCAAACTACAAATGTTTATTTTGTGTAGCTGATTAATATTAATTTTAATATTTAGATTAAAAACGTGATTTTGTTGTGCACTAAAACGAGATGTTTGTAATTTTTGTTGTTAACATTTTTTTGTAAATTTGTGTACAAATATTGGAAACGAAATTTTTTTTTATAAGCAAAATAAGTTTTAAATTTTATTTCTATAAGGAAATAAAAGCAAAAGAAATTAATGCTTAAATTTTGCGTTGAATACTAAAACGAATACAAATCAAAAACAAATCAGTGGCATTAAATGTTGCTAAACTTTTATGTTTCTCTGTGCAAATGTTGCTGCAACATTTTTAATAATTTTTATTTTTGTTAAGGATAGTTTTTTTTTGTTTTTGTAAGAAAACTTAGATTTATTTTTCTATAAAAGACTTGTTTGTATTATTTAACTTTACACGGTAATATATAATGCATAATAAATGATTCATCAGAGAGACTTTCAATTCTCAAAAGCTAATTTGAGTAAAAATCAAATTAAATTCAATGGAAAGGATTTGTTTATTTAATATCAAAAACAAAAGTAAAAAAAATTAATTAAAAAATTAAAGAATATAATATAATTAACGCCTTCAATGGGCACTAAACCTTTGTATGTGTGCAAATAGTAGGACGCACTTGAAGTGAGCCAAAGTCACAAAAATTAAGAATATGCCTTTGCCATTAGTAAAGAAAAGTAGATTTTTAAGCATTTCAAAAAACAAAAAAAAATATAATGATAAAAGAAAATAATTTTTAACAAAACTTAATCAATTTTTAGAGAAAAAAAAATAAATTTATGGAATTATGAAAACTAATTGTATGCAAAGTTGCCTTGTAGAAACGCTAAACTGAAGCTAAATGCAAAACGAGATAGTTTTAAGCTCTATTCCTTGTAGTTTCTAATTTCTTTATTTAAACTGTGATATAAGAACACGTCAAAATTACATATAATTAAAATTTTCAAAGCCATATTAGATGAAATTTAATATTTTGCATAGGTAGAAACTGTATTCGAAAGGCCTTTCGCAGAATTAAGTGCAAATCGAGGAAAATAAATATATTCAATTATAATGTATCAACTAGAAATGCCTTGAAAAGAATCAAAAATTATTATAAATTTATTAAATATAACATATAATTATAGAGTATGTACATTCATACATACATTAAGTAAAATAAAATAAATAAATTTATTTTTGTCGCATATGTAAAAGTATAAGTAGTAAATTTAAATACAAAATTATGCTTATAAAATTATATAAAAACATGTGTTACTTATAGAATATATGTATTTTTAATTAATATTTCAAATTTCATTACTTGATGTTGTCCACTATAAGTTTCAGGAGAAGTCATCTAACTTTAAGCATAGAGCAAACAAATGAAACTCAATAAATAAATGTTTTTTGTATAAAATAAAAACTGTATTTATTATTAAAAGCTAATATTAAATTAGCAATTTTTATGTTTCAATATTAACCAATCATTTTTGACTTTACACAGATAATTTCCTAACACTGGTACGGGTTTTTCGTTTTATTGTTAGATTTTTAAAATGCATCTTAAAAAATTGAAGTAATTCAGTTGCAATTCTTTTTACTTTAAAATCAATTGTTTGAGAAAAAAATCTTTTTTTTTTAATATTTGCTTAAGTCTTTAATCAGGACTGTATAAATCATGTTAAAGACATGATTAAAATGCTCAACAAATTAATATTTTTTAATTGGTTCTAGAATTCGTCTTTTTACAATATTTTATTTTTGAAAGATGTTCTGCGCAATTATACGAGTTGATAGATAATAAAAAACCGAATTAAAAACGTAGATTATTAGACATAATTTAACATTATTTAATATATTTTTAATAACAAAGTAAATTGTATATTTTTGTTAACTAATAAATTTCCTTCTTATTACTAATGAATGCACTTGCAAACTCCCAGGTAAATTGCTATACATATATTTTTGCTTAAATAATAAAAGATTTACATTAAACTTAATAAAAATTGTTCTAAAATATCGTATATTTCTTTTTATTCCACAGTAAAGCATGTTAATAAGAAATCGAAACATCGTCAATCATTATACTCAATTGAGTTTGGACCTAGTATCGATACGATACGTAGCCGTGCTGCTGCCGATACAATTCTTGACTATGACGACCAAATGCACGATCGTGACGGAAGTAAATTGAGTCCTAAACCTATGATGACACCACGTCGTGTTAAACGTCGTTCAGTTATGGCACGCGGAACAAATAATCGCACTTCCACCACAAGTAGACGTAGTCATGCTAATAGCGGAGCTAGTGGCAGTGGTACCAATTCACGCAGCAGCGTGCGTAGTTCACGTCGTAAATATCAACAAAATCCAGTTACTAAACTATTAGATCAACAGCAACAATTACAACATCACCATCATCATCATCACCAACAGCAGCAACAGCAAATTAAACAATTTGGATCATTTCATCATCACAAGGAGAATTCAGCCTTAACTGAGACAAATTTACAAAACCTAAATCAGGATATTATAAGTAATGCGGGCAGCATTACTAATAACATGTTGGCTGGAGGTAGTTTGACAAAGACTAACAACAACCACTATCATAGTTTTCGTAAAAATATACCTCCAGATCCTATATATTATAACACAAATGGACAATCCGGTTTATTTCAACAGGCATGGCAATCAAATTCGCAATCACCGATTGTCGCTGAAGAGCCTGCTTCACCAACATTACTTACACCCACAATTGCTGGTCATTATAATCCGACATATCAACATTCAACAACAAATCTTAATAATGTGGAACACGTCGATGAGCTTTACAACAATCGTCCACCATCCGTACGTTCAAGTTATTCAAATTTTCATGGTACACGTCCAGCTTCTTCTTATTTAGCAAACACTTCGGCAACAGAAAATGTTTTTGCCGGGTTAACTGGTGTAACACAACATCAACATCAACATCAACATCAGCAACAGCAGCAGCAGCAGCAGCAACAACTACCGCAACATGTAGCGCCTTCTACACCACCACTGTATCAACAACATCCATTGCATCAACAAGTGCAATCTAACAGTCAGCAGCAATTGCCATTGCCTCCGCCATCTCCAAATTATTCTAGTAATTTGCCACAAAACATACCATTCACCAACTCTCGTGAGAGTATTCGTTCAATGGCTTTTCTCAATAGTGGACCACCAGCATATAATCTCAATTATCATACGCCTCCAGACTCGGAGACAACGATGTGAAAAATATAAAATAATTACAAAACCGTCCATACGTTTCATTAAATACAATATAGATTTAATTTTGATTACGTTAATACTACACAGAAATCAATATATGCTTATTTATTTTATTTTTACTTAATGTAATCCTAGTACAATTATTGTCTTAACTATTATTACAAGTTAATAAAAGTTTATTAGAAAAAAATCGACAAAATGTGTTGATCTCCTCTTTAAAGTGAAATGAACTATAACTTAACATATACCATGCAGAGTGGTTAGAAATTATTATTAAGTAATTGAGAAATTGAAATAAATAAATTATAATAAAATAAATTGCTTCCGATATAAACAATTTTGCTACTTGTTCAACAAGTTTCTAACTGTAAGGTTTATAATTAATAATTAAGTAAATTAATATTATTATTTTTTATTTAAGCTTTAACTTTTATTTAATGTATTTATTTGTAAAGCCAAAGCAATTGTGTAAATATTTCAAAATCGCTATATTAGTGCTTAAGTTTTCTTTTAATAAATAAATAAATTGAATTCTCATTAATATGAAACTTAAATATATTTAGGTATATTAAAAAACATTTAAACTTAAATAAATAATTGATGTAAATTACATTTTAAAATAAACAAGTAACAACTTAAGCATTTTGTTTTTCTCTTAATTATGCACATATCTTTTTCTTTTATTTTTGGTATAGCTCATAAGGTTTTGCATGTTTCGCTAGAAAGGTGAACACCTTTATAAACCCTTCTGTTTTTATTTATGTAAATTAATACCCCACATTTCATCACACTCATCAAGGATAAGTGATATACTAAATAGCATTTATATCAAATGAGAAGACATTTAGGTATAATACTTCGAGAAGGTAAAAACGACTACATTTATCCTTTTGTATGAAAAACTTCAGCTTTTAAGATCCCTCACTAGACTTAATCAACGATATAAAGCATCTCATCATGAAGGAAGCTTCTCAAAGTTAAAATTGATTAAGACCTACTTGAGAAGTGGGATGAGTCAAGAGAGATTTATTTATAAGTTACATCATTATTACATCATCATTATTAAAGAGATTTATTTATAATTTATTTATTTTTATATACTCGGTAATGAAAGAGACCACGCAATTCTGATGTCGCGTATGCTATATTCTTTCGTCACATTGGTAACAAATCGCATATCACGATGGCGATCACGATGTCTGGAAGGGTGTATGAACTACAATTCGCAGTACTTTACTTTGGAAGCGGTGAATTTTAGCACCCGGTGATGAATACGTAACTCCACGTCGAATGAATGATAAACAAATACCTGATCATTTTACTCGCCCAGTCTAACCTCAACTGGTTGACTAATTTTGTGTAATCTGAAGTCAAATTATTCCTTTTTTTTTGAAGGTGCGCCTTCCATCGCAATTATGCATCAAGCGTAGTACTCAGACAATTAAACAAATTAATTAACAATATAGTTTAAAATTATAAGACGATTGGCGATTTATTGAATACATAAGTGATGCAATATATGGTCAGACCAGAAATTATATTTTTAAGGCTAGTGTAGGCATTCTCGTATCTTGAAAGTATAGGTACTTAAGGTACGATAAAGAGATTTTACTATATTGTTTTGGTAGATTTAATTGTGATTTCTGTGACAACTATTTGACATGACCTTCTGATATAACAAAAAAATCCGCAGATTATTTGTTTCTGTTTCCATGGTAGATTTAATTACATATAAAAATCTGTGTGAACTTTGTCAATAGTTGAGTAACTTTTGCGAAATTGAGGTTAATGCATTGGAATTAGATTTTTATTTTTAATAATAGGTTGCAGCCGTTTTTAAGGAGATTGTCCTATAACATATAAAGATACCTCATTAATTCGTTTTTCTCTTTTAAGTATTATGATTATAACTGGAGTTTTTATTTCCTTCACTTAAGTTTGACTATCGAAATTTAAATATTCGTTACAAGTCATAATAAATTATTTTTAGCTACATTCAGGCATGTAGCCAGAGGGAGGGATGAGAGTGGGGTAAAGTTTAAGGGTCTGACTATATAGTCAGACTATATTTATACATATTATACATTTTTCTATTTATACGTCATTAATTTTAATTTCTTTGAATTATCGAAATTATACCATATACTACGCCTCTTGTCTTCAATGACTGGGAAAGACTAATACTCTTTATTCCAAATTATGTGAAACATTAGATAATGAAAAATTTTGCATTGCTTAAATTTTATATTATATCTGTCAGTATTTGTTTTAAAATTATAAATGTATTAGATTAGGTTAGAATGAAAATCCATAGATATTTAAACTCATATAGATCCAGTGAATTAATTTAGTATTATTTAAGAAATAATTAATAAATTAATTGTAAGACTACCTACAGGTTTTCATAAAATTTAAGAGTTTACTAAGATATATCTTCTATAATTTACAGAAAGGATTTGTAGAGCAGGAAACATGAATCTGACAAGACGATTACATAGGTTAAGATAGAGATTTAGATAATATACATAAAATGAGTTTTATTCTTATATAGTCTGGATGAAGAAGGAGTGATGAAGTCACTTTTATTGAATAAATAAATAAGAATCAAAGAGGAGTATGCAATTGGACATCGCATGGTGTGGTGGAATGAGAATTAACCAAACAAAATTTATTTCTGTTTTTAAGGTTTGTAATTTAATATTTTCTGAACCAGCAGAGATATAAAAATAAAATTTTAAAATGATATAAAAATTTTTGGATTTTGGATAACACAATTTTTGATTTTTTGAATATTTCAAAAGCAGTAATAGAATAATGAAAATATGTAGTAGAAGAATACGTTGTCTCTGCTCAGGTCGCGCAAGCTCTAAAGCTTTTAATAGCTTTTGGACGAATTTCGATGAGTTTATAATATTACGTTTTTACCACTGGATAGAACGTAATATTAGACCGTTACAATACGGTCTTCGGTAATGTGCTTAAAAAGCTTTGGAAGCTTCAATAAAGCCACGCATTGAGAAAGACTATATTATTATTAAATTAAGGAGGCTCGTAAATAATTTTTATTTTCCAGCCTCCTGAATAATTTCAAAGCAAAGGCATCATTTATAATATTATGTACGATATTAGTTTTCTTTTTGTTTCATTCCTCTTTCTAATTATTAAATTAAATAAAATATTAGATATATAATATTATAAAAAAAAAATTAGTACAATAAAAAATTAGTAGACCTTAACTCGTTCACTATTAAAATTTGTTTATCACGAAGTGAATACTTTGTAAGGACAAATTTTTAAATAAAAAAAATTTAAGGATGTTGGCATTTGTGGTTGTTACTGCCATTGCCGCGTGAAAATGAAATTTAATTAAAAGTTTCAATTGACTTCAGGTCTGACATTCACACATTCACGGGAGCACAGCAAGTCAATTAGAGAAAAGGAATAAACGAAGGATTTTAACACAAATGTCTCTTCTACAATCAAATCTAAAAAAATTGTGAAAATCAATTTGTAATTTATTAAAGAGTTTTTATTTTACTGCCACAGAAAAACACTGCAGCATAAATGTTTAAACAAAAGGCTTCCTGGACGGATACGTAATAGAAAATGTGAATATGTTAATTGAATTGAGTTTTCAGAGTGAAAACTGAATGAAAATGGAAAGGAATTTATTAGTTTTCTACTTCGGTATGAACATGGTTCAAGTATTTCGTCAGAGGGATTTCATTGTTAGCAAGTGTCAGTGCTAATAAGTTTAATTGTTAAATGGAATGCAGTCATGTAAAACTAGTAAGAGCTCTCTAAAGCATTTAACAATAGGAAATAACTTAAGTTCCAACACAACTGAGTAATAAATCAATATTAGTCTTATTAAATTAATCATGTATAACAGTCTCTTTTCTGAATTATTATTCTACATATGTATATACAAAAATCCTACAAATACGGTAAGACAATGGGCCAATAGGCCTAAGTGGATCCACTAGGGGTCGCCGGTATAACCTAACCTAACCTATATCCAAAAATTGTTAATAATTCGTAAATATAATTTAATTAAAATTTAATATTTGCTCTCTCAGTATTTTATTATATTTTTGACCATATAAAGTATTAGATATTAAAATATTATACTTATATATAACATAAAAACAAAACTTAAGTTAAGTATAAAAAAACCAACACATCCTTCTTTTCCTCCTAAAGCTGAACTTTCGATTTAATAATTAGTTATTGTATTTAATTTTATAGTTAGTTTTAAATCTCTCGTTTTTTGATTTTGCTTCTTAAAATGTAATGCTTAATATAATATGTCAAATATTTGGAAAAAAAATGACAACTCTATATTTCTATAACAGTTTTATACATATTGGAACCGTTGAGATCAATTTTACTTACTGATATGTGTTGCAGTTCATATTAATATTGTTAACTACTAACTACTAACTACCCACTAACGCCTTTGACTGCTCATCTGGAATCGTTAGGGATCTATTGGGTGTATCTATTAGGGACCTAGGCCAACGAAACTTGATAACCTATCTACTTACTGTATCAACTTAATTTAAAATTTCAGAATCCTACACAGAGATTTATTTAAAGAGGAGTTTTAAACTTTTTCGTAATTATTAATTAAACAACTAATTTATAATAAAAGTACTAGTATTCTAATAATATTTAAATGGCTAATGACCGGCTACTATGTTACTTGTGCTTTGTTATGATAAACTAATGAAGAATACAAACAAATTATATATTTATTTCAATTGCAAATATTCTGACAATCTTATGCTATACTCCTAGACTGTGATTACTTCAGTTATTATTAATTGCATATAGTTCGATTGAGTTTACAAGTTTCCATTAAGCAGGAATATTAGAAGAATTAGAAGTAAAGAGTCTATACTTGCTAAAGATAAAGTTAACTGGTTTAGAAAGATCAGTACTCATAAATTTGACAGTTGTTTTGCGCATGTAAATCCCGATTTAACAATGAGTTTTATTGGGGTCAGCAATTTTAGGAACTTTTGAGTCATTTGCCTAGTGATCTTCGACTGAAAATGTTCAACTTTAAAGCACTGTATCTCCAAGACTAAACTATATTGAAATATGGTGTAAAATATGGAAAAGGTGGTTGGCAATATATATCTATTGTCAAATAGCTGTGCCCGGGAGATATTTGTGCAAACACATCGAGACTGGTTTTTTTCAGAAAATTCATATACTGACTTGATTTGCCATGATAACAGAATAACTAATCGATTATGTTATCGGTGATATATTTATAAAACTTTATAAAGTTTTCTAAAAACTTTAATCATAAAATTTTTTTGAAAACCATTTTAAAAAATAAATTTTTGAAACTCTTCAAAGCATTTAAATTTTTTGATATTTTAGAAAAAATACTTCTTAGAAGTTGAAATAAACTATATTGTACTGCAATTCTTCTGCAAACTTTCTTATGTCTTCCATTATTAAAATCTAATTGAAAAATTTAAAGTTACGTGTCCTTAATTGATTTTTGCTAAAGTTTTAAACTTTTTTGGTTATCATTTAAAATTCTCTTCAGCGTGAAACTCAATGTTTCAATGGTTGAGCATTTATTCTGCTTGTAAAACATACTAATTGATTGCATAACATTGTATCTTAAAATTAAATTCAAATTAGATAAAATGCAATTTCAATACCAAAACCACATATTCACACTTTATTTAAGCAAACACGTAAAACCTTTAGTAATTTTGTAGGATTTTTGTTAAACTTATTATTTTGACGTACGAGTAGTACGAAGGAAGGTGCACTGTAACTATTTAACCCTTCTGTAGTAATTCAAAATATTTGTTTAAAAATATTCAAAAACTTTACATTTTAAAAACATTTTCAATTAGCAAGCAGACGATTTGTCAATGGCTCGCTAAAACCATTTATAAGAAATGAAAATAAATTTATCAATTTAGAAGATGAAAAGTAAAATACCTTCAGCAGATCAAAACTAACATTAACATTCTTAAAAAACAAAGCAGATTTTAATTAAGATCAAAACTGTTTACAGAAGATGTTAAACATAGTCCCGGATGTATGTGACTTGCAAATTTTCGAAAACAAATCTGGAGGCATTACTTGGTAAACCATAGTCAGATAAGTGATGAGTGGTTGCCGCCACTGTACTACTAAATCATATAGTACTTGCGGTTTTTGCGAAGAATATTCTGACCCATAATAGGTTATAGTGGCTAAGAATAGTGATGATAAATTTAAACTAAAGATAAAGATAAAAAATTTAAACTAAATATGACACTTAACTCAAGTGACTTAAACACGTCAACTCCTGCTTTCTTTGATTATAATGATGTTATATTTCGGGATTATTACCTATAATCTCAGTTATGGGAACAGATTTGTGATGGGAATTTAATGTAACTATGAATTCGTGCATTTCGCAATATAAAGTATAATAAATGGTAGTGATTTGCAAACTTAAGATTAAGTCAATCATGAAGCAATTGAATTCGTAAGGGGTAATATAATAATGAATACCCATTTTATACGCATTCATTGAATACTCATTCTCGGTTAATCAAACAATGATCATTTCGTGTTCCAGAAATTGATATCAGTGTAGTCTGGAATACAGCTGATGATACAACTCTTTCTGTTTTTATAATAATATTATAGGTAGGTATCGAGAACCCCTCTTTAAATATTTCACTACAGAAAAAATCACTACAATGGTTGAAAATAATTTCCAAATAGATAAAGTCCCAAAAAAAACTCTGGACGAATATATCCCTCAAAAAATAAATATTTTTTTAAGTTCAATAGTGGGTACTGTCGTTGTATTTACGTCAGTAATTACACGTTGTTATTTGTTAGATATTCACAAAACTAAATAAGGGCACAGTTGAAAAATTATTGAACAGTTATTATACACCTCTCTACAAACAAACAGTTAGCTTATTAAAAAATTTCTACTTTAAGAAATAGACATAGGTGGGCACAGTCGTCTTAAAAAGATTTTTATAATTTATTATCACCTAATTTCCTGAATGTAATAGTGTTTCCTTATTTTCATGTTATATTTGAAATATACATTAAGTATAAGTTTTATTATATTCAATTTAGCTTAAATAAAATTTTCAGTATTCTATGTATATTTATTTATTGCTTATTAACAACTCTTTATATCTCTTTCAAATATATCAGTTGTCAGATTGTTATATGTATATAGATTATTACTTTCGTCTTCTTTATCTTCAGAATAATAAAATAGAAGGTAATTTGGCCCGCTTTGTTTTTATAGGTTCTAGAAAACTTAAGTATATGATATCAATAAATATTTCACCTTGAACAGTTTAAGCTTTGTGACCCTATTTAGAAATATATGAAGTCGTTGTTGAAGAAGAATAAGCACATAAAAATATAAGGGAACATTTTGCTTTTCCTTTCAATAGGATTAATTTGTCCCAAATTAAATTAAAGGGTTAATAAAAATACGTACTTTTACTATCGAATAGAAAAGTACTTAGTGAATTCATTGTGTTGAATTCGAATGAAAACTTGGCAACAAAAGTTTTCATTTTAGTTTTATTTTGATTTTGAACTTTCGTACATCTTCCACCTTTTTCGACATATAATACGAATTGTAGGTGTTATGGACCGTATCCAGTATTTTGCTACGACTGCACGTAACTATAAGTCTTAAGCGACTGCCTGACCATCCGACCTCCCCACCGGTCAATAGAATGCCCTTGTTTTACAATGGAAGTGTGTTTAAAATACTATAATATCTTAGATGTTTTTCCTTTTTTTTTTTTTTTGTTTTTATTTTCACTTCTTATTTTTAAGTCCATTTAGTTTTTGGGGGCTTTGTTGATTGCAATTTACGTTTGCCTGTAAGTCAAACAAGATACAGTTTCACAATAAAAATGTATTTTAAATACTGCAGAGAAGTTAGCTTTTTTGAAGAATATACATTGATTTTCCATTAGAAAAAATTTCACATAGTCTATTTGTGGAAATATTTTAGAATAAATTTTTACTCGAAAACTTTGTTACTAATTCGCCTTCCTTAAATTGAAACTGCATTTATACTATGGCTTAAGTTACTTCTAGGTCTAGCAAAGGCATTGACTTTAGGATTTAATTGCTATAGAAAATAATTTAATAAAAAAATTAAATTAAATTTAATGAATTTAGTTGAAATGATTTTAAATAGAAATAAAATGGAATAAAGTAAATATTATTAGATGAAATCAAATTGAATTAAATAAAATTATTGATTTTGAGTCTCATGACAAATAATCTATTTTGTAATATTACTTACTAATAATGAGTAATTTTTTAAGTACAAAAATTTAAACTTTAATTAAATGAATACTTGAATTGACCATAGAGAGTCTTCGAATATATGTAAATGAATTCAAACAGAGTCAACCGGCTACCTCCCACTTTTGTATCTCTGTTAGTAATAAAAGTTTTCAGCCGCCCATCGGTTTTACAGTAATAGTGGTAGGGAAAGTAGGGAAGTAACTTTATTTTTTGAAATATATAAAACAGGAATAGATCAAATTACCATAAAATATTAATTTGATTACTTTTTATGATGCTTTTTGCCAAATTTAAAATTCAAATTGGTCTCTCACATTCTCAATTCGGAGAGAGTTCACTGTTGATTTTACATCTATACCTAGATGGGTGTCGTAAGTTCCTCAAAAGGATAGGGATAAACCATATAGTTTAATATATATATATTTACAGTTCAAAAATCGGGTAGGTGACGGAATTATTTTAAAGAACTGAAAAAATCTGTATATTGTAGGCTGTCTCATAACAGTAGAGTCTTTAAGTTAGAAATGGTCGTTATTAATGAAGCTATAGCTTATATTTTAATAAGTAGCTTGAGCTGCCTACTAGTCCAATAATAGAAAACATGCTTATTATTATTTTTATTATATTATTGTTTATAAGTTTTTCTACCAAAAGGTACCAATTCGAAATTAATAACATCAGTTTTTATATTTTGCCCTGTTTAAGAAGTCAAAAAAACTTCAAAATATCGGAAATATTTTTATATATGTAGAAGAAGATTCAAATAAGAACTATAAATTAGTATTTTATAAAGTTCAAAAAGCCTTTTATGAAAAATCTAATTGTCGTTAAGTTCAATTTAATTTAAATCTAGAACGGGTTTTGACTGCTATACATTTTTTAACGACATATCGACACAGTTCACCATTTCTAGTTTCTAATTTCTCGGTTACAGAAATAAAGCAGAGAGTTGACAGAAGTGCGAGCCAGTCAAAGCTGCTTAAGGCATTAATTCGAAAAATTTTTTAAATCTGGGCTTAATCTGAAATAATGCAAACATTTGTTGAATCTGTATTTAGCAATGTAATACAAGTTGTGAGGATTCAATGATATGTAGACATTTATAAGTACATAAGCGAAGATAACAGTTTTGTGGTAGATTTGTTATTGGGTCACTGCCGGTTAGGGAACCATGCTAGAAAATTCAGTCTCTAGAGGGTCACTTTTTAGTGCTTTTTTATCAGCTTTAAAACTTCAAAAGAGCATTTAAAGCATTAATGAAGGATTTAAGTATGTTTTGCCTTGAGTTGTTATATGATAGTCTAATCTGTTAATGGGTATAAGTGGTTATACGATATAACTTATCACAAATTAGGTTAAGTTCAAGTGGTGACCTTGTCAACTTCATATATCCTAACCTAACCGGCATCTATAAAAGATATTACTTGAGAAAATGAAAAAATATGGTGACCAAAAGTTAACTTCATATATCCTAACCTAACCGGCATCTATAAAAGATATTACTTGAGAAAATGAAAAAATATCTTCTCTAATTAATTGATTATAATAAAGTAGCTCAAATTTTTTAACAAATACAAGTAATGACACAAGTAATTCATGATTAGGCAATTCATAAAATTTTATTAGTTTATTAAAGCTTTAAGTTAACATAAAAAAATTTCTTGAAAATATCTGTCAATTGAATGACATTAATTTTCATTATTTACCGATTGTTCTAAATACTGATTTTAAAAAATTGTAATCCCATTATTAAAATTATTATTGTTAAGTGATGGGGACAATAGACCGACAATAGATTGTCCCCTTTTTGGGTTTAGAGTAGGTCTCTAAGCCCTGTAGCGTCAATAAAAAGTAGTATAAAACCTACTTTACAGAGATTTATTACCTCTTCCGTAAGAACAAATATTCCTAGGAATCTATTCCGTTTGTGCATTAGTGCAGGGCATTGTAACAGTACATGTGTGGCCGACTCGTAATTCTCTTCGCAGAATCTACAGTTTGCATTCGCATGAACACCCAGTCTCGTAAAGTGGTGTTTTAGTTTACTGCGCCCTGTTACAATTCCTGTGACGATTTTAAGTTTTTTTTAATAGGTTCATAAAATCCTGGTATCTCTTATTGTTGTAAGTACTCATAAGTGATTTGGATTGTATTAATCCTAGTATATTATCCCAGTAATGCTTTTAATTCTAGTCCTTCTTTATTTTTATGAGAGAAAGGAGCGTACTATGTCCTAGTCCACAGAAAAGTTGCGGCCCCATAATCGGTGTGATTGCTCCTTTCCTGGCTAGTGTGCCTACGTATTCTGTTTCGCGTATGCCAGTAAGTCCCGGTAATCAAAGAATCGACACCTGATTTGATTCAGTCAGTCTTGCACCAGACTTAAGGGCACCTGAAGCGAGTTTAGTGCTTTGATCGCCGGTTGGCTATCTCTCAGTATTGCGACAGTATTGTAATCCCATAAAATTAAAAATGTTTAAATAAAATTAAAGACCATTCAGTAAAATTAATATAGATCGAATAATATTCCAACTGCTCAGTATAAAAGTTGAATTGTACATTAATGGACGATAGGAATCAGGTTGGCTACAATAAATTCTTTTAATAAATAATTTAAAAAAAAATCATCTTGTAATTTTTTAATATTTTTTTATTTAATCAATAAGCTTAAATATTTCAATAATAACACAATTTTTTTAAAAATGAAAAACTAGACTCAAAAATATAATTTTAAAATATTTGAGAAACTTAAGCCATATAATTCAGATTGTTAGTACATGATTTTCTCAAAAGATAATTATTTATATAAACAGAGAAACGTTCCACATAAATTTATTTAGCTTCATGGAATTGCAATAAATTTGGGAATAATCCCATGTATTGTTCATCTCGACTAAATATACATTTCTGCAACGTGTCAAAAAAGCAGAAATAATATGAAATCCTTGCAAAAACAAAATGGAAGCGTGAGGGGAGGGAAAAACAATTTTGCTTTCATTAAAACACGCTACGTCAGCAAAAACTGCCGCAAATTTCCTATGCATTCAGAGACAAACCAGCACATTTCCACACAAACTCACATATCCCCACAAAAAGGAAACACATGCAAATATTCAAAGGAGCAACTTGGAAAGTGTGGAGGAAGACTCAGCTTGACTGGGCTTGCAAAAAGTCCTCCGAAGTGTAAACAACTGCTGAAAAGTCTTACCAAAATGGCTGTCAGGAATTTACTCATAAGCAATTTGCCTTTCTATTCTCAACAGTTAGTGTGCAAATTTTTATGAATTTTGCACTTTTGCTTAAAATATTAATGAAATAAAGAAAAATATCTGCGACTGTTCATTGTTCTGTGTTCTGTGCACAGGACGCGCATATCGGTAAGCGGATTTGTGAACTGAGCGGAGCTTTTCCACTGCATGCCCGATTTCATGACGTATGTACAATATTTACTTTGAATTATTTTTGAAGGTTTCAATGGTTTTTCTTTCAACATTCGATATGAAAAAGTTGGTTCTTAAAACAAAACCAAACAAAAAAGAGAAAAAACGGTTTATGGACTCAAAATCTGTTTGCATTTAAGCCGGAAATTGTACAACAAATCCATTAGTCAGCTCGTCTGCCATGAAAGTGTGTGCCTTCAAATTGAAACGATAAATTAAACTTTAATGGGAATTCAGCAATTAAAACCGAGCCACAACGCAAGTGTCGTTCCAACCTAGAAGACTACTCCATAACGCATATACCCTGTACTGGCAGACGTGTCCGGTGCATGAACAACATACTTGAGCACAACCACATGTGTGCACGCATATGAGCCGTCCTGCAACGAAATGCTCGGTCATTCCTTTTGGTCAGCAACTGCCAGAATGGCCAGTTTTAATAAACTTCAGTTGTTTGCCGGAAAAAATAAGTTATGGAGCAATTTCAGCTCTCTACTTTCAGCTTTCGGTATGCATAATGACGAGAAAGTTAAGTAAAAAGGATATGTAAACTAGTTTCATAAACTGCAAATAAATTCTAAACCAAAATATTTAGCAAAAGTTTATTAATCAAAATTTAATGATTTTATGTTTGTGTTCCTTGCACAAAATTAAACAAAACTCAAATTATTTTGGTCTTCGGCTTACATTTCAGATCACAAACTTTTTAAAATGATTTTTAGCTGCATTTATTAAGTTGATTTCGGTTGCTTTAGAAATGAAATTGCTTCATATGCTCTTTATTAAAATGTACGTACATATGTAGAAATATATATCTACATTGAAAAACTATTATAAATTTAAAAAGAGTGAATTTACAAAGGAATTGCAATTAAGCGTCAGAACACTTGCTTTTAATTTCTTAAGACATTGTTCTTCTCCTTTTGTCAAACGAGTATTTGGACTGCCTTTGAATCTCACATTTCGAATAGATTTCACTCCAGTGTTGCATATGGTTTAAATGTACAAACAAATGTGATAAACTTATTAACTATCATAATTAGGAGCCACTCACAAAATGTGGAAAAAATTAATAATAGCACAACGTTAATTGCTCCACTTGATCGATTGGTTGTTTTTTTCTTGATATCTTGATATTCAGATCTCTGAGTTGGTGAATCAGCACCTTTACTCTATTTTATCTGTGGACTGCTTTAAGTCACACTAAGAATAACTGAAAACGGGGATTTATAATATGATGGATATTTTTAGGATGCGGAGTGTTGGATTATTGTGACTGTCAATTATATTGAACAGTTTCAGAGCACGATCTTTAATGTATTTTTCGACTCAATCGCCGATTCAATGCTGGTGCCTAATATACGCCGATGGTGGTGCTAACTCTCGGTTAACGGAAATGTTAACTGATTATAATTGCGTAAGTCCATGGCTCTTCTTATACAAAACTGGTTTCTATAACATTAATATGAATATCAAGGATATTTAGGTGCCACTCAATAAAACATCTCTTTTGCAATCAATAGATCCTGTGGTAATTGAAACCTAAATTTTCAATTACCACCTATTATGGGTATTCACTATGTCTTGTAAAGTCATTGAGGGGTCAGAATGAATTTTTCAAAATTTTAAAAATTTTTATATAAAGCATTTAATGAGGCTGCCAACTGTTTTCGTGATTCTATAGTAATCTCATTTATTCCAAAGTGATTTTTTGTGGGTTGTTATTAGAGTTTTAGATGTAGGAAAGATTTCTGTGATATACACCTCATGATATTTGTGTTACATTTGACTAAATAACTACAGATAAGGAAGATTAAATAAGGAATAAGGAAAATTGTTCAAAAACACTAAAGATGACCATATTTATGCAATTCTAAGAACAAAATCAGTTATACACTATTCCACCAGACGGTTGAGCTTATAGATGAAATGATTCCATAATGTTTATATATTTTTTAATAACCATCTAGACATGTTTGGTGAGAAAATGTTTGAATTAATGTAAATACAATAATTTATATTTATCAACCTCAATTTTAATTCTTCAAAGTTTTTTTTAAATTATACAAATATTTTTCGAGCAGAATGTTTAATTTACAGAATATATAACATTATTAAAATTAGCTAATGGAAAATATTGACTATTATAATAAATTACAAAAAACCTTAAAAAACTTCACGAATAGTTTAATTGTTAATAATAAGAATAAAAAAGTTGCTAGCACCTCAAAGTTTCTTTGGACTGAATAGAAGAAGTTAACTGAATAAGCCGGATACTTTCCAGAAAAAATTTTACATTTTATATTCTTTAAACATTTTAAAAATGTTTTTAAATGGTTTTTTTTTAAATTTTAATTGTCCATTAATGCAGAGTTCATAAAGATATTATAAACTTTGCGTTTATCCATAAAACTTTGGGTTTCCCATTTTAAAAGTGAATCGATTTTGAAGATATTATGGTATCGGGTCTATGTATTCGTAGCTGCGGAGATGTGCAAAATCACTTTTGCAGTAATGTTGCTTTTTTCCATTTTAAGCTCATTTAATTTGCCAAAATCATCGGCAGCAAATTTTTAACTAAAAACGTTCTATCCTTAACCATTTGAATGCCAGGAACTTAGCTTCACAAAAATTTTGAATGCAAAGGTTATCAAGGAAAAAGTGAATAAATAGACAAATAAACAAAAAGGCCTTTCAGTGAAAGCACAAATTTACTGCTCATTCTTCACTGCCAGCCTTGCTGCCCTGCTGCCTTGCAGTAATTTGTGTTTTCGTGCTTAATGCTTCAGTCAAAGTGAGCTAAGGGTTGAGGATTGTGGATTGAGGGTTGAGGTAGGTTCAGCTTGAGGGTATACCGGTAAAATGTTAAAATTTTCCGCATAAGAAAAGCAAAAGTTTTATTTTTTCTCTTGAAACATTTTGCGAATTTTTTTCCTTTCACAAAGGAATTTTATTTATTACTTTTGACACTGGGTGTGATTTTATGAAATATGAACCTGTTAGATATTTTGGCAGTAAAATAAAGTTTAATGGCATAATAAAGCTCGTTATCGTCAAATTAAAACAAATCTATTTCATTACCAATGAATTTCATGTACAAATATTTTGAATACCAGTTGTGAAGTCTACCCAGTACAGTGTATTGAAAATAACTAAAGTATTGCCTCCGGATTGTTTGGGTTACTTAAATTCATTGCTTGAAAAGTTTCTTAGCTTTGAAAGTTCATATATACTAAGGCTATGTTGACTGCTTAGTACTTACTTACTGCTGCCCTTCTCTCTAGTGGATCATATAGCCCCAACGATTTCTTACTCTGTTGCGTGCTTCTCTCGTAATTTGGTTCCAGGACGACTGTGAGTCTTGGTCTACAGTTCTTTGCCATCTCTTAGCTGGAGTTCCTGGTCAGAGGCTGCCTTGTGGGTTGCACTCCACTTGCATTTTCTTCTTTTGATTTCAGTGGCAGCTTGTAATTGTTTCGTGCGTTCCCAAAGATTAGTATTGGATATGCGCTGCAGCCACCGTTTCGCATCCATAATACAATATTGATTTGATGCTTAGTAATAGCAGTCAAAGATGGACTAGATCATGCATACAATGTGTGTTAAAATTTCTATAGAGTTCACTCCCAAAATTCGAAAAAAAATATAAATTGGATAAAACAATACCATAACCCTAGGATCTGCAATATACATAATAGGGTCACCTAACTATGTCATAAAATAAATTTTTTTGAGTTATATAATATATTGTAAACTTTAGTATCCAATAAAAATAACACAATAAAATCAAAATATAACCATATTATTATATGGTTTTATTATTATAATTTAATGTAATATTTTTGCATTTGAACTTTGAAGTTTAAATATTATTGATATATATTTAATTGATAATCTCTCCCTTCTTGAATATTAAAATATGAATATAAATAAAGCTTGTTGCAATATCACTACTGTTCGATAAAAACCTCCGTTTTGATACAATAGTTTATGTTATGAATTTATACATATATATATATATATACATATATATATATATATATATATATATATTATTTTGAACAATCAACAGGTTTTAACGATTATCCGAGAAATACACTTAAGCCTATTATTCCATTGTGTTACTACATAAAATTCAAAGAGTGTAAAGCTATGTGAAAATTAAGTTTACCTCTATTTAAGGAGAGGTCTTATAACTGCTTAAATTTTTTCATAAAATGATTCCCTGCCATTAGTTATAAAGAAGTTATAAGTTACAGACTAATGATATCTGTCAACTATATTGTCCATTTTCACAATATTGTATATATGAAAATAATTTAGTTATTTAATAATGTATGAAAAATATCAGTTATAAATAATTTATAATTTTATTTTTAATAAAATTACAGTATTTTTTATTAAAAATCTATTCTTTATAAAACTAGTACTATTTTAAGTTCTGTTCTTAAAGTGAGTATTAGGGATTTTCAATCATTGCTGCAATCTATAAAGAAATAAAAAAAAAATAAACAAAAAAATAAATATAATAAATTAATAATAATAAAATATTTTTAAAAAATTTTAATTAAGGTACCCTAAAAAAAAATTTAATTAAGGTACCCTAAATAAAATGTTTGCATTTACAAAATGTATAAGTGGGTTCTCAGCTGTTTATGTTAGTGTTATTTTTTTCCAAATTTACTGGTATTCAACTTATCAATCGTTCAATGCTAAGTACAAATATTCAATATGAAGACGGGACTTATATGGTTGAAGCGCCACTGAAATAAATCGGATAACCATATGGTTACATATGTCTACTCATTATTAATGCATCATGATATGATTGAATTGCAAACAAGATTATAGTCTATTTACCATTTTATCTGACCTGAACGTACAGGCCTGAACGTATAACTATTCAGACTCTAGCCCGAGAGATAGCTTAGTGACTTTAATGAGTTGATATTTTATTATAAAAAATAAATCAAAGGCTGTTATTGAAATTCATTTTTTGCTGTAAACTTCAATATATCTAAAGCTATATTTTTATTGCTTAAGAGCAGATACTTTTCAAAAGAAATAAATGAAAAATTTGTGTTACATGAAAAATTAAATGAAAGTTTAATAGAGCAAAAAAAATATTAAACTTTATTTTTGCTGAAAATTAATTACTATTTACTCACCTATACATATGATTAATAACAAACTTTATTACTTTAGAAGAAAACTTACAGACTCTATGTTTTTCTTTTGAACTACCTTAAAAGTTATATAGGTACATACTACCTGAAATGTTATATATACATACATCAACGCTATAAACTCTACGAATTTGTATAATATTTCATCAATAACTTTATCAATATTTTCAACTCTCATCGTTGGACTTTCATGATGTTGTTAAACGTAACATTAAACCACTTATTTTACATTTATTGGGAACGTCTCAGGTATCGTTATAATTGACATCAACTTACTTATATCTGCATCCCATCCGGCGTCGACATTCAAGCGTTTGTTTTCCTCCTTTAAAAAAGTAAACAAAGGTGCAAAATATTCCATCACTCCCTTTCCGCTCAATTTTCGTTCACCGGTGGCGATTTCCATAATATCACGCCAATGTTTCGTAGCACCCAACTCCATCATGCGTCTGTAAGCAAACCAAACAGGTGAAAAGAAATTATTGCAATATTTTCCAAATAATTTTCCTCAAAAAGCTTCTCTTCCAATTAATTTGCACTTTTTTCTTGCATACTTTATCATATTGCCTGCATTAAGGCTGCCATAAAAGTCGCAGTTATGCAGTGGATACTCGGCATCACCGGGTCGGTATTGACCGCTTGCTAGGCAGAAGGCACGATTGAATTGATGACCAAGAACTTCCGAAAGGAATTTCCTAAAAAAAAAATTTATTTTTGTTTCAGAGGCAAAAATTGATGTTGTGAAATTGATGTTGGCTATAAAAAATAAATGCAGTTGTCATTGTGACATGTGTTCACAGGTACGTGTAATTCAACGCGCCATTTAAAGTCAGAAAATCAAAGGTCACTTGCAATCGAGAAGCACTGCTGCACATGAATAATTGCGAGGTTAATTCTGATTACTATAAATTATGTACTTGTAGAAATTTAAGAATATTTATGAGATGTTTCGAAAATATTTACTTTCGAGTTTTATTTATTTACAAAAATTTCTCTTACGCGTACTGCTGGTGATACCAGTACTTACATTGTATTTGATTTTTCTGGATTGAGGCCCTTGTAGAATTTGTAATCGGGGTCGAAATTCTTTTCGCTACGTTGTTCTGGTGGCGCTACCCCAGCATATTTGTACTGTAACCGCCAATATGCACAATTGTACTCATGCGAACCGATGCGTCCATCCATGACGTCAACAAGAAATTTGTCGTTGATAAAGTATTGCGGAATTGCAAGTATGGTATGAACGCCCTATCCAAAAAAGAGTGGAAAACAAAAGAAAACGTTAAAATGATTTACTTGCTGAATGCAGTTAAAGCGCACCATACGGAATACACGATTCAACGATTCCTCCTCGCTTAGGCTCTCATTGTATAGTATATGAAGGCGGTGTAAGTGACGTGGAGTGCCCGATGCAATGACAGATGCTTCACCAATGGCACTGCCAAATCCTGGACATGGCTCTCTATCCAAACCGAATGGTAGGTTCTTTTTGTAGATATTGTATTGCAGTTCCGACATGTGACCATGCATTTGCATCAATTTTTTATAGTCCAGGTTGGGACAGTAGCGTAGTGCGACATCTGGTGGAAAATAATAAACTTCGGACTTGCAGTCTGAGCCTGCTTCTTCTGCGCTGATACGACGAGAATATTTTTCGTAGAAGGCGCTAATTTATAAAAATTTTAATAATTATGTGCTTATATTTAAAATGTTTTTGAGAAATCTGAAATCTTACTCAGACATATGATTTAGACCTAGCGATTCAAAGAATTCCGCAGCTTTTTTATTTATTTTAACAGGAGTAACCAGTACTTCCTCAAGACGGGGCTGTACCGGCGGTAATTGATTTTTCGGATATGGTACATGAAAAACGGTGCGAGGTAACCAAGCTTGTTGTATGATTTGCTCCAAGACAGAAGAAGGCAAGCAGCCATCATCCGGGGTTACGCTCTGACCATAGGCGGTGCGTATTGCATGTCTTAAATAAGCATGCATTTCTTGATACAATGGCATAATTTCCCAAACCACATCTTCCAACTCACGTTGAAAATTTTCTGTGTCGTAGTAGAGATACCATGTGCGGGATGGCGTCACATGACCTATTGACGAATGCGTATACAAAAGTACATACATGAACAAATATAGGTTAGTGTCAATCTTTCACAAGTACTGCTACGTTGGAAATTGTGATTAGTTTTATGGACTATTTACGTACGTGTCTTCATATGGATATACATTCGGTTGGATGCATTGTAGGGTTATCTACTACTCCTCGTAAGGTTTACGAATGAGTTTAAATTAGTTTATAATTTTGTAAATGCTAGGAACTAATTGCTAATAACAATCTACACTGCAGTCTGGTGGGTGATTGTGTAACTGTCTGTTTGAATACAATCTCTAATTGGTCAAATGAGTTGCGTTTAATGCATTTTGGAATGATGGACGTGTCAGTATACACATTAAGCTAAGTAACAGCGGAATGTTTTGTGTGTTAGTCCACGTAAGGATGCTTACTTGTATGTTCATCATAATGACAATTAAATAAAATGAGTTCAGATTTGCGTAACTTGGATTAGGTGTAAAGGATGTGTAAGTGGGATATTGGATACTGAATTCTGGGTATATGGTTATGTGATGGAATTACAAACATTTACATAAAATAATATATGGAGAAAGTACAAGATGCATTTGTGTGGATAATAAGAAAATTACGATTTTAATACCTAAATTATTTTAAGGATTAACTTTAATTAAAAAAATTATTTGAATTCTGTCCGAGGAGTTGTGGAAGATGAATAGAAATGGTTTTGTATAGAAATAAAGACATGAAGATGTTAGTGTGTTATATTTAACACAATGATTGTAGTGTAATAAAAAGATAAATAAATAAATTAAAATAAGTTCTGTGTTTTTATAAATTTCTGAAGCCATCGAACATAAATGCAATATTAAATTATAATTACTTCTATGAATTATATGTATAGGTATATAAATCAAATGTTGCATTATTTGAGAAGAGTATTCAATTTACCATTATAACTAGCCGCAATGCGAAATAGACGAACATAATTAATGAATGTAGATTTAGCCAAGTCTTGCTCATTGACCGCTTTTCGCCACATCCTCCAATAATAGTCCAATTCAACTAATCGTTTTGTGCGTGCGAGGTGGTGCAAAATTGTCGGCACCATAGCAACGGGCTTTGAGCAGTCTTTGACATGTTGTACATGGCATACCATATGCGCGGTTAGAAAACCATTCATAATGCGCAGCATGTCTTTAGCTTCTTCATAATCGGTCTTGCGCAAACCAAAGAGTTGCAGTTTTGATAAACGTTGCACTTGGCGTTGGAGGGTATGATTCTTGAGTTGGGTAACGGGAATAACACTTAGATTTGCTGCAAGTTCATATACTAAATTACGGTAAGCATTATCTATTTCATGTTTAATGGGCGCTTGATTGATCAGATTGTAACCACGCCCCTTTGCCAAGTTCACAAAGATATCGTGTCTTACAGTCCATATTTTCTGCATTCGTTTCGTCGCATCATCTAAAATATTTGTGGCATGATATTCATAATCTGTTGTTTTGCCAACTGTTGATGTTTTATTTTCTTTCAATCCTCTGACAGTGAGGAACACCGAAATCTATAGTTATTGAATCTTATGAAATGCATATGAATAATTTGATATAAAAAATTTTAAATAATTACCAGGAAATATAGTGCGAATAGATGTCGACATTTTAGTAACCACATTTCTATTGAGTTTAATCGAAGTAATTGAAATATTTCAGGGTACAATCCACTTTTACTAATTACACAAAGATTATCTTAGTTTTATTTATAAGTTACACAGAATTTTATATATTAAATTATTTAACTAAAATATGATTTTTGGCGCGTATACGTATATCTCTTTAGGAGTATAAAATCTGACTACTAATGATAAGTATAGTAGGCGAGGTGCATAGGAATTTTATAGTTTATTGTATTGTTCATTGAAAAAAATTTTACTTTAAAATAAATAAAAAAAATTCTTATCTCACTTCCTTGGGTTATATGTTTTTTTTTGTTTATATTTCAATGCAGAAGCTGAAATTTATAGTAGTAAATATATTTCTTTTGTTTACATGTGAATAAGTACATATTTTTATTTATTACTACATATGTTATATGTAAATATATTTGTGTGTATTGAATTGTTAGACGTTTAATCACAATTTGACATTGAACTCTTTTTTTCGCTATTATAGAGAATGAATATTTTATTAATATATATGTAACTATATGAGACCGGCAGTAAAAGTTTTATTCTCCGTCTAAATTAAGTAATTTCCAAGATTGCTTAGAAATTAAAATTTTGAAGCTTTTATATCACTTAAATAAACTTTTCGATTTAATTAAAAAGATTGCGACAATGTAAATGAGGTGGACTTCAATCTCTTATTAAAGGAAAGTGCGGAAAATATTTTTATTAAATTGATTTTTAACATTCGTTTTTATGAAAGAAACTAAATTCTTAATATGCACTGTTATTTTCAATACAAAGGCATTTCAAATATTAATTTAATTTTATTAACTGAATGGAATTAATAAATAATAAAACTTCAGTAACATAACACCAGAAAAATGTGCGAACATAAAAAGTTAAGTACGACTTTGAGTCAGTTGGTTAAGGTGCGCTGACTTTGAGCTTCAAATTTGGCAGCGCATGAGTTCGATTCCTGGCATTTGCAGTCTCATATTTACGAATATTTAAATTCAAGAATTATTTCCAAGTCCAGCGATGATGGGTATTTGGCAATACTCAAAACAGCTGTATGGTCAGCCAAAAATTCAATTAATTAAAATAATATAAAATGAATTTTTGTTATTATAGTTCACTAATGTTCGAAAAAATAATAAAACTTTATTGTTGTAATTTAATACTGTTCGATATACCTAAACATTTTTATTGAATATTGCCATAGGATCTTTACTCCAGTTGACTTTTTGTAATTTGAAATATATTTTCAGTATTCCAAAGGCTTTTTCATACTTTTTCCGTTAGTTTTAAGTTATAAATTTCACAATTGCTTTTATATTTGTTTAAAAATATATATAATAATGGAATAAATAGAAATAAAAAATGAGTAGAATTTAAGTTTAGACTTCCAAAAGGATTGTTCCACTGAAACACATATTTTTTTTTAGAGAGTATGTGGTGATGAAAAACAAGATATAAGGACTTTGGCTAGTCCTTCCACATTATTAAAATAATTTTTTTGATATATTTAAGAGATTATTATTATTTTACTTAAAGCGGCAAGTTTTCAAGTTCTTTGAAATGACACATTCACAACGGTAGGTAGATAAAGCTGGGTGGTCGGAACCACACAAAACAGCTTAGGAGGTTTATAACGATACGTATTACTTTAGATGCGTATGTTATTATTGAATTTTACGAGATTCTTCATTCTAGTCGAAGAAACAAAGGTTAGCTCGTGACTTAGAATGAGTTAAAATTTTTAAAGAATTTTAATCGAATTTTGGTGGAAACTCGGAAAAAATAAAGGTGATGTTCCGAAGTTTCTTCAATAGCTCATTGATTGCATTTCCTTAATTCGTCACTGCTGGTGAATTTTTAATTCATGGTAAATATAAAAAGTCTTTTTAAACACACATAAAATTAAATTTTTTTTATTTGTTGCCAAATTAGTGATTTAATTAAATATATCACACACAATTATATCACAAAATTTTCTAAAAAATTAATTATTTTATTTTTAAATTTATTATATTTTTTATATGCGAATAGTACACACTTTGATTAACCATAAATATATCATATTTTAAATATTATTTTATTTATTTCATTAATATTTTATTATTATTATTTCATATTATTTTATTTATTTTCAATTAATTCATTTGGTTATTTCATTATTTACATTAAACATCTTCATATTCATTTCTTTTGTACATAATATACACGAGTATAAAAAATTATGATGTATATTTTTATAATAACATATATAATATTTACACATATTTTTCTTATTATTTATACAACATACTTTTTT
>NC_051847.1:95707671-95729691 GCF_002237135.1 Teleopsis dalmanni | reverse complement strand
ACAAAAAAACCAATTGTTTTCCATTAAAAGTAGTATTACCAATCAAACAGTGAATACTAACAACTAATAAAGTATTTACTCTTTGTTGATAAGTTTACACTTTCGAAGATAACATCTATCTATAATTGCTATATCGAGATATTTGACCATATAAGTCGTTTTTACCTTTGTTAGAACTCTGTTGCATTTATTTCGCAATTATTAATCATTAGTTTTGAAATATTTTTGATTTTATATCTTATCAGTATTTTTTTCTAATGCACTGAACAAAGAAATACCAATACTAGAATTAAAATATATTTTAAGTGTAAATTGAATTAACTTAATTGTTGTAATCTTTTTCTCTAAAAAGAAAGTAGTATTAAGAAAGTGTGGTTCCCTTTAGAGTGCTATGAAGAAAAACAATATATAATGATTACAAAATTGATTATTGGGGAACTGGTTTTAAGATCGCAATCTATTTGGATATATCATTTTGTAGTTGCTTACATTCTTGAACGTCCCATTTCTCGTATTAAATAGCTAATCTTCACTGAACCTACTGGAGGAAACCTTTTAATATATTATTATATATTTTATTTTGATTAATTTAATGTAAAAAAAGTTATTAAATGTAATTTTGTTTTTCTTATTTTGTCATAAACTTAATTAGTTAATAAGAGGATATACTCGCAGTATACCGTAGTACTGCTAATGACTTCATCTTATAGTATATCGTTAATGTGTTAGTTTTTTTTTGTTTACATTATTTAATTTAATAATTTTCGCAGTGTAAACCTACCTATAGGGCGCTAATTTATTTTTTAAATTGTTTGATTAAAACAAAACAGATACAAAATAACGAAAGTCCCCTTTGTGTCTGTGGGTTCAATTTTACCCGGCACCGATGTGATTCACAATGATTACAGTTCTCAGCTTGATTAAATAATGAATTTATCAAAGCCAATATGATGAGTATCATTAATAAAAAAAACCGCAATTGGCAAAAGCGACAATAGCCGCAAATCGTTACTTAATGAATGCGAAAAAATAAATAAAATTATCTATTTTTTCTCGACTGACCTGCTTTCCATTTTCAAATTTTTTAATATCGAATAATTAAGTAATTTTTCTTTGTTGACAAAATTGTGTCGACAAATTGCCTTTAATTTTTTGTTGTAGTGATTCGAAAGGCTTAGAAAGTATGAATTTCTGGTTGCATTGATTATAATCCTCTGCATGTACACGTATTCTCCTCAAGAAAGTTTTATGCTAAAGGACGTGCTCCAATTGTCAACATAAAAAATTTCGCAGCATTTGCCAAATATTGTAACTATGCATGAACTTCGAATATAAAACAAATAAATTTTCCGCTAAACTATTTCGGAAAGTAGGTCTTCTCTCGCATATAGCCAAAGGACGTCCATTTGGTTATATAAACAAAAATTAAAAATTGCTATAAAAATATTGTTTCTAAATTTTTTTGTAAACAAAATCGTTTTTAGTAATTTATATATGCAAAAAAAGAAGAAATAGAAAAGATACTATAGAAAAATAAATATTGTAGCGCATACAATATATAACACATACGTGTACATATCTTTGAGATAGAATATCATAAGGGAACGGTTCATTAATTTCATAAACAAGAAACTTACAAAAAGTTATTGCTAAAAGTTACAGATATAAAAATATCTTCTATCTTACAGTTTTGTTTCAAATGATTAACTAACGATAAGTGTTAGTTGAGAATAAAATTTGTATATAGCCCATTGCAGTGTCTTTGAAAAAATATTCTTTATCTATAATAATTACTACCTAATAGTTAAGTGTAAGGTCTCCCCATAATTATGATAAAAATGCATGATCCGAATGTATTTTCATCAAAATTTTATGTCTTGTATTAACTTAAGATGCTTTGAAATACAAGCTAATATTCTTATATAGTATTTATTTCTTAGTTATTAAATTGCTTGAATGTAGCAATGCAGTGGTTTGCAAAAGCGCTTTTATATAAAATGAAAAGCAGTGTTTTCTAAACGTACTTATAGACATAATTTCGAGTAAAAAAATTAATATAATCAGAACCATAAGAGAGAGAATTCAGCATTTCTAATAAACACACGGCATTATCGGTTGACTATAATCAGCATAACAAACCAAGTGAAATTGGCGAGATTTTTACACAAATTAATCAATAAATTTTTTTGAAATCCGACAAGAATATTGTCTGCTCTACCTTTTTTAATCTGACGTTAAAAAAAGCTAACTAAGATTCTGTTGCTTTAAGACGAGTTTTTTGATTCAAAAATAAACTCACAACAAAAATTCAGAAAAAATTTGTTTTTTATACTTTACAAATATATATACAAGCAACACTGATAATCTCAGTTCTTTTATTGAAATTAATTTAACAGAAATATATTTAATTAATTAAACTCATTTGAATAATGTTAACACATATTTAGACAGCTTAAAACGTTTATGCTCAGAGACTGACAGCTATACACTATGGTTGGAATGATTTATGCAGTACAACTTTACCTCTAAATTTCATTTTTTGAATTTATTTATTTTAACTATATGTTGTAATATATATTCAGAGTCAGATTTAATTATTACCCAACTCTGTCTGACTTTAAAGTCGTTCAAGAATGTAGTTCGAGAATCTGATGATTTTATAAGAAGGTCTATCGTTTTCCAATTCAGTCAGAAATGGGCATCCAATGACAACATTGAGATCAACTGGAAATTTCAACCAGTTGTACAAGAGTCCTTCTCACAGATAGAAGAAGGGAACAAAGAATGAGGCTTTGCATATTATTTAATGAAACACAATTTACATAGTGGCATCGTATATAATGGGAACATTTAAAATTTGTCCAACAATAAGTTTAGGGGCATACGTTTTGGAAGGATTGCTATTTAAATCATCTAAAATTTAATAAATAACAATTTTTTTTAAAATCTTTAAATCAAGAAATCTTATTGTAATGTTTACGTCTCTGTTATATAAGACAATGGATGCTTAGCAGAAATCACTCTGACATTTTAGGCGTGGTTGATATAAAAGCACGCTACAATTACAAAAGGTGTACGCGATCTACCTTGAAGCTGATATAGATACAAAACTAAATCTCAGTAGATACTTCGGTGGACAGGTTATCTGTTTTATATGAGTGCAAAACAACCTTCTCGAGTAACCGATGTGGCAAGTTTTATGATGAGTAGCATTTACATGGATTAGGAATCTTAAATCCTATGGACACCTAACTGCAGGACATCGGTTCGAACTCAAGATGCTAATGATGAAATAATTACAAAATTATATATTTCGATGGATGGGTTATCTAGTTCGTGTAAGTGCAGAAAAATCTTATCGGAAAATGATTGTAGCAGATTTTATGGAAAGCAGCAGCGCGTCAAACATTACCTGCGCTGGAAGAATGGTGCGGATTAGGTCGCTCAGTTGAGAAACTTGTTAAATAAGGCCAAAACCGAACATTAACCAGACTCTGTTAAACATAAAATCTTGTCAGAAAACATATTCACTAAAGTTGTAAAATATATTTTAGAAAAGCAATATTGAATCGTTCCCTAATTTATATTCAATTCATAATAATCGCTGCCTTAATTTTAATATTATTAAACTAAATTGCTTTAAAAATAGTTGAAACTTATTTTATTGTAATATTGAAGGGGCTTACCAATTAAGTCGGATGGATGCCCTTGATCAGCGGAAGACGTAGCGTTCTCCGGTGTTTAATATATTTACCATTGCTCTCGTTACATTTGCAGACATCCTTCACGTTGACAATATCAAAGCAAAACCAACGAATTTTGTTTGCTGCTGAACAGAAATAAATAGAATTTTGTCTCCGTTGCCATTAAACAATCGGGTATTGTTGGCATCCGAGTGTATGTGGTAGAGCAGATAGACGGTGTATTTTCCAGATACCTTGCTTCAATACTTCCATTTACTTGAAGAAATTTATCGGAATTGGCAATGTTATTTGTTCTTTATAAAATACGGAGTTTTTGCGCTTTTTACTTAATCTTTTACGTTGCGTTTTTGCGTTTTCTCGTAATATTTGAAAATTATTCCAGCGCTCATTTTACTGCAGAAATGCTTTGTTTCTTTGGTTTTCTTGCAGTTTTCACATTTGTTTATTTTGCATCAGTTTTTGCTCTCAGATGCAATGCAGCACGCGTTCATTTTCCTCACAATTCGTGTTTCACATCGCATCTTTGCGATTTGTGCAGCGCATTTTTATCTTAAATTCTTTCGCTTCTTTGTGTAAATGCTGGTCTGTAAAAAGTTGCAAAAAATTAAAAAAAATTGAAAAAACTGAAAAAATGGAGCAAACTTACATGAACAGAAACTATTTGCTTTAATGCGATTTCGCAAGATTTTTTCATATAAATATTTTTTCTTATAAAATTTTCATTTAATCATTTGCGGTCAGTGATTTGTGAGTAGAAAATCTATGTCCATTAAATTTTAGAAATTGCTTGCAAGTTTATTTTATATATTTAAGAATTGGATTATATTGTATTTAAATGGAAAATGTCTAATCCAAAATAAACTCCAGGATAGATAAAAAAATTATTATCTGGCTATCATCTTAAAATGAATTAGAAAAACGTTCTTTTGAATTTGAAATATTATTAAGAATTATCTTTTAACTAAGAGAACATATTTCAATATGGGACGTATGTTGTTTTAGATTTTAAAATTAGCATTATACAAAAACAACTTTTTAATTTGTTAAAATTCACTATAAAAAATAGTATTTTGTTAAAATTTGATACCCATGGGTTGTATCATCATTGTTATCTTAGCAATCTACTAAGGTTTCTTTGCCTATTATGTTGCCAGTGGTACACAAAACCGACGTAATTATTTATTTGGTAAATTGGAAATAATTTGTTACCAAAATCAGGCATCATTAGGTTTTTTTCTTTGGGGTTAATTGAAAATTAGGGTTTCTTCGAATAATTTAAAGATGAATACTAAGCTAAAAACAGCATCCCAACCGCAAAATATGAAATTGATATCAATTATCTTATTGACTGACTTCTGTAAACATAATAATGGAGGTCATTCAAGTGATATTGTTTTTCACATAACTATTAGAACTACAATTATTATAAACTCTGCGAATTTTAAGATAATATATGAACTTGAATTTTGCGAAATTAAAATCGTCTAAAATCATTCTAATTACAATTCGTTATGCACATTCGTTATTTATATAAATATTATATAAATTTTTTTTTATTAATATATAAATATAATCTTTAAACATGTACATTACATCGTATCTTATAATGATATCATAATAAATGTACACTAAGTATTACATATAATGTGACTTTCGTTGAGCACCAAAGTGCTATATTCGCTAGGTAAATTTAATTTAACATTTTCGTGATATAAATTTGAAATTATCATGTATATCAAGCTTTACTTAATGTAAGACTTGAATAAAAAATACCTTAAATAAAAAATATGCATTACTTAATCATAGAGATTTATTAAGCACATTTGCATTACAATGAGTTGGTTTTAGAAGAGCAGCCCCAAACTTGGCTATTTTATGCCACACAGTTCTTTAAAATAAAATAATTTATTACTACCACATTAGCAGAACAACAAAAACTACTATACAGGATAAAAAAAAATTTTAAAATGAGAATGAAAAGCCTCACAAGTTAAAATATGTGCTTTAATTCTTTTTAAAGCGGGCTCAGAGAGATTTTAGAAGTAAAATTAACTCATAAAAAAACGTAAAATATGAATTTAAGTATTCACCGAAAACGTATTTCAAGTACTGACATGAAAAATTATGAACGTATTTTCCAGTGGGTGGAAAGTAACAATTGGCACCATGTACTAAAATCACCTTTTAGGAATCAAGAAATTCCGTCGAGAGAACCGTGAAGGTCCGAATGCTGAGACTACCATTTAGGTAACCAAGTCAAAATATGGGATTAATAGATTTAATATATCAAAATTAAATTGATTTTTAACGTATGCTTTGACAAAAGCAACTAAATTCTTAATATTACAATGTAGTAAAAAGAAATCTATTATTTGCCGAATAGATGGCTTTATTCTGTATTCCGCGTTGCATAAGTGCGATCGGGCTATGCTAGATGGCGTTAGAAAGATGAGACACTAGCACTAGTGTAGGGTTATAACCAAAGAGGCTTATAACAATTGACTGTCTATTCTAAAACTATTTACACTATTTTTTTCAATAAAGACGTTTTTATCGACCTGTAATGAATTGTAACAACAAAAATTTTTATTATTTTTAATTATTTGAATTTTTGGCTGACCAATACAGCTATTTGGAGTTTTGCCAAATACCTATCGTCAGTGGTCTTGGAATTATTTCTTATACTTTATTATTCGTTACTCAAAGCCGTACTTGACTTGTATATTCGAAGTTGAATTATTGTTTTATGAAATTTCATTAATAAATTCACTTGCTGCAGCATATTCTATTAGAATATTTGAAAGTTTGAATTTATATAAAACACAGGAACTAGTTGATTGTTAATTGTGAAAATCAGAGAGACGTTATTAAGTGACAGATATCTCGAAAACCGCGGTGGTGGTACCTCTCTATTGAGAGGTATTGTAAAGTTTGTTACAAATACTTAATTGCAGCGGCAAATTAGCAGCTTTTCTTCTATTTTACATAATTAGTTATTATTTATCGGTTTGCTATTACATTATGCACAACAAAAAGATAAAGACTACATCCATCCCATTTAAATTAAGTAACTTACAAGGCCTTATGTCATTACAAACTATTCAAAAAGTATTTCCCTAAAAACCTCTTTATTCTGAAATCTAAAAAATGACACATAGCTGACATAATGATAAAGAAATAGGTATAGCGATAAAGTTCGAGAGAAGGGGCATATGAAGTAACACCAAACGAGTTATATGAAGTAGTTGTGGATATGAGTAATTTTAATCTTGGAGTAAACTAAGGAGTTGCGTAAGGGCACGTAGTTAGGCTAGCGTTTATAATTGATACAATCGTAGAGGACTTCGCACTGAAATATATGAAGATGATACAAAGTTTTATAAATTTACCAATTTACGACCAATTTACGATTTGTCTAGCTAAACCTTACCTCAAAGTTTCACTAGTTCTTTTATATACATATTTTGATTAAAAGTGCTAGTATATCATCAAAGTCTAATATAATTTTTATCCAACTTTATAATTGTTAGAATGAAGAAGGAAAAATAATTTTTCTTCATTAAACTTTTTACGGAATTCGTAATTAAAAGTTTGTCGTTATTATTTTCTGGCTTACTTTTTTCAAATGAAAAAGATTACTTCAACGAAGCAACATTTTTCATGCAATTACGGCAAACTATGTAAAATATGTTGAGATAAGAATATCATGTTTCTCTAGCTTAGATTCAAGTAATTTATTTAGATTTATTGAAATAGTTAATCCAGCTTTTAATTCTTTAAATTGCACATGCAAAGAAGCGTGTATATTAAATGCGTTTTATGTTCTAAAAAAAATGAATTCATCTTAAATTAAATGGACGTGCCTGGTTGCGTGCAATTTTTTTTTTTAAATTCCATGCTGTTGCCATGTGTTATTATTTTAATTAATTTAAATGCATTCATTTTACAATATAAAATTATGGTATTAATTAAATTTTAGTTTGTATATTTGTAATTTTTTAGCTCCATTAAATTAAAAAAAAATACTGTTTATGCATAACAATATTTATAATCAAAGTTCAAATAAACCACAAAACTTTGCATATAAATTTAACATGAATATCAGTGGTAAATGCAAATTCACAAAATTCAACGATAAAAACACGCACTTCAAAGTATTTAAATTCAAAAATATCATTCAAGCAAATGGATTCACGTGTTTTGTCAGACGTGTCGTATGAGCGACATTTTTATCCAAATATCAAGAGCGAAAATTGCGGAAATAAAACAAGAAAACATGGTGAAAATGCAAAAACCTTGACCTACAAAACCATTCGCAGCAGTTCACTTTTCCACACTTCGCTTTCACATTTTGGTTGGACGACAATTTCCTGCATTTTAAAGAGCACGTGTTTTCCGGCTTTTCCATTTATTTATTTGTGTTGCTGGCACCATTCGATTTTCAAAAATCAATTAAATGAACACAACAATTACGTGCAATCGAATTGGCTTAATTATATTTTGTTTTAGTTTCACTTTTAAATTTAAAAATTTCGTAGATATAGTTTTTTAAAATGTTAATTAATTTTTGTCCAGTCGTCAACATAGACTACCAAGTTTAATTGCAGTCTATGTACACACATAGACTGCCTTAAAGGATTCAGAAGATAGTTTCACTAAATTCAAATTTAAGTCACCCTACATATAGGTCAGATCAGGTTATATCGGGGATCCCTAGTGGATCCACTTAGACCTTTTGACTCATTCTATTACTGCATATAGAGAAAACTCAGAGTTTAAAATCACCCAGAACCTTTGATGAAGTTTAGAATGCTGTTTAGTGGCAGGGCTTGTAATTGATCAAGATCTTTAAGAAAAGGGGCTCTTAAAATTTTGAGTCTCCGCGCCTGAGCTGAACAAAGACAGAGCAGATGAGAGGCACTCTCACCGTTTTCCCCATAGCTGCGGCAGGTATGATTGAAAGGGAGTTTTAATTTTCCAGCATGGTTTCATTAGTTTGTAGTGACCTGTAAGTAAACCTACCATAAAACTGATATCTCTTTGTGGCATCTTAATGAGAATATTGGACTTTTTTTTAGTGGAAAGTGTGCAGATTGCATGCAGATACCTGCATATCGTTGAGTCCCATCTTTTAATAAAAAATTTCCGCACAGATAGAACTTAGTAACAATTTTCATGATGTTAACGATATACTCAGATTACTTAGGTGTTCCGTGTAAGTTCCTGAAGCATCCTTTCTAGCTCGTCTGTTCTGCAATTGCCGAAAATATCCCCATAACCGGAGACCCAGATTAGAGAAATATTGAACTGCGTCAGATATTTCGTTTAGAGATGTGTAGCAGTCAAAAACCGTCCTAGATGTGAATTCGACTGAACTCAAGGACTTTAAAGCAGCTTAACTGTCTGATAGTACGTATATGTTCCTGACAAATATATCATCCACTTTCAAATAAGCTACCACCCTTCACCCTAAACACGGGAGCCTTAGTGGGAATAGTTAGTGATACTTGGAGTTCAAATTTAATAAATGGTTGAAGAATAAAGACCCTGAATTTTAACGTTTTACTATTACTATATACTTATATAATAGCCCGAATGCGATTTTTAGTTCTTTATACCATAAAAATGAGTTGCAACCACAACAGCAATAATTGAAACAGCTTTTAAAAATAATTGTCTGTAATTTACAAACATAATATATATATACAATCTGTAAATATAAGATATAACTTAATTATTTTTTATAAATCAACATCAGCATTTCTCTAAATCAACAATAAATCCCATTAAGATGAAATTTTCAGTTGTGTTTTTTTTTTTTGTTATTAAACATTACGTATAAGTTTACTTTCTCTTTAACCTTGAATATGATTGACCCAAATTGCTTACAAATAAATTAAAAAACATTTATATCTGCTGCTTTTTTCTCAATAATAAATGCGATTGCATAATTTGCAATTGAATAAAGTCACTTACACTAAACGCCATCCAGAGCATTATATCTGTATCTATACTTAATATCTATACGCATATAAATGGCTTGGTTTTTCTTTATCGACATGAAAACAACACAAACAATTGCTTTTGGTATAAGATGGAATCATTTCACCCACTCCAGGTCAATTAGTTTCAATTACCGCACTCAAAAGGCGGCTTACACACGTAGCATCTGTTTGCAATCGTTCATCATACAAACATGTACCGAAATTATCGCATATACATGTGTACATACATACACTTGGTATATCTTTTATAAAAACCACATTCAGATATTTTATACATTTTATACATAAAAAATATTAAACTCAATTCGTACAAGTATCAATTAACAAAAGCATCTATCGCATGCTTGAGAAATTAAAAGTTACTTATAAAGTAAACTGCAAATTTTTAACTCAGTAAAGAAATGTTAGTAATAATTATCTTAACTTTATTATGTATGTTTAACAAGTGCACGAACTATTTAAGAAATTTTATTGCAAAATTTTATCTGTCGTATTTTTTAATTATAAAAAACATGAAGAAAAGAATTATAAGAAATATAATTGAGAAAATATAAATTAATATAAACTAAAGAATATTGATGGAAAGAATACTCATCAAAAGAGACCGCGTGAACAATGCAAGGCTTTCTGCTGTTCTTTCTGGTCATTGGTGTATAGGAACCCACACAGAGAAACTGCGTATTCCTTATAATTCTAATCGAAGAATTTGTGAAAACCCGTAAGAAAAAGAGACAATTTTCTCTGTGGATGCCTGGCTTTGGCGTCTAGAAGAAATAGGTTTTTAGGAAGATACTTCTTTGACAGTCTATCAGACTGTTTATCGGTGAAGATGAAAGACCTATTATACTATCTAAATTTGACGGGATGGATTTAGTCTCTACTCTTTAATACTAGAGGTTGTTGTGAGGAATGTGGTAGCAAAATGGCGAAAAATTGTTAGTTGAAGTAAATGGATGGCTTCCCACTACAACCAATCAAAGGATACTGATTATCCGAATAAGAGTTGGGCTTTCTGAAGGAGCTAAAATTCAAAGAACTATGTGTATACAAATATAGATTAAATAACAAATTTCAACAATATTAATTCGTTTGGGCCCCACACTGTATCTTAGTTTGGAACGAAAGCGTGTTTTGTAATTTTGGTTATTGTTGTCAGCAGTTAATGTTGATCCTTCTTTTCCAAAACACAATGTATTGAATTATAAATGTATTTAAATTATAGTTTTGTATTATTTTATAAAGATAAAATATAGATACTTAATAGAATGTGATGTTTTATAAAAAATATGTCAAATGCCGATCATATATCGACCAAATGTGTGACGGTAAAATTTATATTATTATGAATATATTAAGTATATTTAAAATAAATATAATTTATAATTCGAATGTAATTGAATTTATTGACGAAATACCATTGGGCATTTACGATACTTTCAAGCAAATGAGTAAAAAGTATTCCGTGATATTAAACATGCTGAAGACAGACAGTAACCCGTGTATACTATTTATTTTAAAATAAAACAAACTGCTTGGATCGGTCTTCAGATATGTCTCTATGTTTTGCAGACGTTTTCGATCATGCATAGACCCGATAAAAACTGATTAGCGTCCGAGTTGAAGTAAAAATGTAAAATTACTTCACGTTATTATCTATTTATTACATTATTTTCTTTACAACTTCCTCGTATATGTGGTTTATATTGTCGTTTATCAAGTTAGTGGATAGCCTTGAAGACAATACCTACCAAAACAGTCTGGGCATCATATTATGAAAATACCATATGGTATGAATTTTCATTGCTGCTTATATTTGAATCGAATCCATATGACATTTTACGAATACTTGCCAGATGTGCTTAGAAATGTGGTAATGTTGTAACTTCTTTTAGCTGCTTAGCATCAATAATTTATTTTCTTGAAGAATCTACTATTAAATATATAATTTATGTCAAATATGCTATATAAAATTCTGAATTATATAAAAATATATAATATAAAAAATTAAAATAAGAATAAAAAAGTTTATTTTTTTTGTCTATTTTTTTTCTATTTAAAAGTTTGAAGAGTTCGAATAGAAATTAAAAGACAACAATAACAATTTTAATTATATTATTGAAAAATTTCTAATTGAATCAGCTGATTGTTGTAAATTAACTATAATAATGTAAATATACAAAATAAAAAATTTACTATTTGATTTTGAATACGTATACTTGCTCAGTTTTTCAAATATATTATTAATTATAATATAACATAACATTTTATATTATAATATTCAATTACTATATCTTATTAATATCTAAATTTTATTTTTGTTTCAGATAACAATCATCGAACGTCAGGTATTCGATTTTCTCGGATACATGTGGGCGCCAATATTCCTTAACTTTTTTCATATAATTTTTGTAATATTTGGATTTTACGGAGCATATCATTTTAGAATAAAATACATAATAACAGTAAGTTTATATATTTTTTCTATATATAAAGTTAAAAGTATATGTAAAGTTAAAAGTATACGATGTGTGCATGTATGAGTAGATATATAATGCAGATAGAAATATGTATATTATAATACAATCCCTGGTATTTTGAAATGGGAGCAAATTTGGTATAAATGCAATTTTGTTGACGCCTTCGTATATTTACTTAATCCATTTTGGAATATTTTTTTTGTTGCATTAGATAACTAAAAATACAGTCTAATCGATCAAGTTGGATTCATTGCATTTCAAATGATTGAAATGCTTTGTTGTCTTTTCAATTCAATTGTTGACATTCAGTGCCCATTAATGGAGTTTGGCCCAACAGACATTTGTTATCTGCTTTAGTAAAACTTATTTTGTGTATTGCAGTTATTTATGTTTTTATTTAAAACAAAATCTTATTTTTAGGTATTAATTACTTTAGTGCATTGCGTCCTAAAAGATATATTGTGCTCTTTAGTCGGATTAGAGTGTTTCTCCAAGTTCGATTTCTTTAATGACAGACAGTATAGAGCCTATTTTTTCTAGTCTTGGAACCTTATGATTCATGAAATACTCTCCTAGGTGTTATTTTCCGCATGTGCATCAGTGCCAGGCACTCCCCAAGCACATAGTGTGCAGTTTCTCTTTCTTCTCCACATTATCTGCAATCTGAGTTGGATTGAATTCCTAACTTCGATAGGTGATTATTCGATCTACAGTGACCGGTAAATAATTCCGCAATAATTCTTAGGTTATTCTTTGATTGTTCTATGCAATCTTTAAAGCGTTCTAGATTGTAAATCCCTAAAAGCATTTTAGATTGTGATAGTCTTGGTAGCTTTTCCCAACAGAGTTCTCTTGCTTTTTTCCTCTGCGCCGTTTATAAGAATGAATAGAATTCCTTTGCCTAGACCACAGAATGGTTGTGGGTTATTATTCATTGCAGTATATAATAATTCCTGAAGCTACAAGATTTTGTCATTTAGAAATTTTAATGAATGGTAGCTAAAAACAAAATTAGTAGGGCAGATAACATAAACAACATAAATAAACACAACTATAATATTCTTTATCACATGAATTCTTTATTGTTTAACTACAAATAAACAGTTTTTTTTATAAAGAAATAAAGGAAATTCACATTTTTTGGAGTACGAAATAGTAAAATACAAACAAAGACTTCACTTTTATTTTATTTTTTTTTTTACTCTAAAAGTGATGCAATTGGTGTGCAGAGTGTAAATGACCATAAATATAATAAGATATCACACTGCATATAGTATCAGTAAACCGATTTAAATTTTTTATGCTTTTAGTGCTATTATAAGACTTAGCAGCGTTTGAGCTATCTAACGCTGCTAATTGTCATTTATTTATTTGACTCTGTACCTACTCATTACGATTTTGGTATTTTTCGATATTTATATAAGCAATTATTGACATAACTTTTGATAGGCTTTATTTCCCCCAATTCCTAATTTCAAATTAGTAGACCATGACGTGATGCCTTAGGGTAGAGGAAGTGTGAGTGGCAGAGTTAGTTTGTTGCCTTCGCACTAAATAAACACGTTGGTTCGTGTTTCCGTTATCAACGCTTGTTTTCTTTCACTGAATTCGTATATTTCACAGATAAACTTTAATGTCTATACTCGTCGTCGTCGATATCATTCCAAACACTGTATCTTTGCACTAAAAATTTAGCCGTACTTTGCTTGAATGAATACCTCATTCAACTTATCAGAGTTTTTTTGTCATCTTTTCTATTTATCACAGCAAGCATAATTTTATGGATATCGATGGTGCTTTTTTATTAACAAACATTTTATTGACAGCTGATAAAACCGATGGCACTAAGCCCAATGTGTATATAAACTATTGATACTTTCACTTATTGGAACAAAAAAATGTTTGTGTTTATTTATATTATAAAAAAAATATTTATAAACGCATAGCTCAGTTAACTGTAAGCTTAGTTGATATAATATGAAAATTTATATACAGGGTGGCTCAATCGAACTGAAACTTTTTAGAAATAATGGAACGAATGTTGGAAAAATATAACAGTTTTTGAATTCTGTTGAAATTATCAATGGAGTTGCCTTAAGTCTATATATTTGTCTCTAACTCGTTTTAGAAATAAGGGACACATCAATATTGGGCGATGGTTTTCTTAAAATTTCTATTTTCTGAGTAATTTTTTCCACTCTGCTATAGCTTAACTCCGATTTAAAGTTGTAAATATTTTAAATTAATTATATTATAGATTAATTATATAGAGAATTATATAGAGCTGTTTCAAGTATTGCCAAATACCCATCATCAGTGGTTTTGGGAAATTATTTCTTATATTTATTTATTCGTAAATAATTTTTTTTTGAGACTGTAAGTACCAAGGATTGAACTCGTGCCCTACCAAATTTGAAGCTAAGAGTCAGTGTTCATTAGACAACTGACCCAAAGTGGTTCTTCTCTTCATTAAATGAAATATACACTTTATTTAGAGAAAACTAGTTTAAGTAATTTTTACATTGATTACACAAACGACCTGAAAAAAAGTTGGGATGCATAAATTCAGGAAACACAAGGATTTAAAACTTAAAAACATCAGAACATATTTTAGGGATAGAATCCTCACGCTTTTTAATACTGTGAATACTCACTAGAATGCAGAGTTAAACTCTTTAAAACGACCAATTCTTTTGTTATTAATGGCAAATATACTGGACATCAAAACATGATATCATAAAAAGCCAATTTCGTCCAGCTAATACATTCAAAATATCATCTATACATAATCGTGAATTATCCAAGCGGCCGCTTCAATAAAAAAGTAAAAGTAGATTAAACACTTACTTCAGGATAAAAACGAAAAAAGACAAGAAATTACTAAAAGAGAGATTACTAAAAATAAATAGACATATTATCTAATATTTTCTAATATTTGAATTTCATCACGGATAAAAATGTTTCCGAAAAACGGAAACAGCGACACACTTGTATGAAATATACATATATGTATTTTTGCCATTAGTTTGAAAATCATAGCAGTTTAAAATTGATTGCAATTCAATTGGACCACCTAATATATTTTCTATTTTATGGTATTGAAGAAGAAGTTTCAAGAAGTTTGGTACTACGACAGTATTTTTAATAAAAATACAATAAAAATGCAATAAAACTCTTAATAGTAGTTATGATATAGACCTGCTGTTGATTTATACTTAAATGTACTACTTAACGTGTTTATTTTTTTTCTAGTTTATATCAAACCATGAAATTGCTTTTTGAAGTAATTTCATTTAAAACGAAACCCCCTGTATATTTGTATTAATTTTTAGGGTTCAAAAAAAATTTCTGTACATTTGCATTAGTTATTAGGGTAACAACAAAATTTAAACAAACAACTTAAAGAAATTAAATAAATTAATTATATGTATTAAAACTATGTTTGTAAAGGTTATTGAAATTTCCGTAATTTCAGAGTTACTATATTTTGTTGTATTTAGTAGGGACATCTGTTTCAACTTAGTACATAAAGTGTATTTTTAAAATAAAAAAGGTATTACGAAAATAATAACTATTATAAAGATTTATTTGAACTGATATTGGTTTACAAGGATGGTTCGAAAAATTCCCGACTTGGTTGGTTGATTACAGTGGTAGGTCAACAGATATATATCCGCTGTAGCGATTTATAACCGTTTTACTAATACGTTCCTCGTAAGAAACGTTGAGAGATAAAAAGAAAACATTAACTATCTAACTATATATAGATCTTACCCGTTAAATTAAGTAATACAACATATCTTTTGTCTTTACTAATGAACAACCCGACAAACAGCCAAAAAGTATTTTCATAAAAACCTGTTTCTTCTGGAAACCAAAGTCGAGCATTCACAGTGAAAATACTTAATTGTTTAATTCGATACTTTATATATAAAAATTATTTTTAAAGTTAAATATGAGTTTTATTTTCGAGATATTTTTTTTATTTCAATATGCGTTTGTTCAACTTTTAAATATTCTTCATATAATTTTTCAATAAATCAATAGGGATTTGCTGTTGCTGTTGAAGCTAATTACCTTTCTGTCTAGTCGTATCTTCATGTTTGGAAATATGCACCTTAAATAAGTTGCTGTACCTCATTTCACCTATTTGTACTCGTGTATAGTTGTAAACGTTTGTGTAGATGTCCTATCATTATCATTATACAACTGGGGTTTGATGTTTTTCGAAGTTAAACCATTCATATGTTGGACCACTATGATTTTGTGTTCTAATCTTCTACAGATATGTAACCACGTAATGGATTCTGCTTAGAAAATGATAATACATAGCTCAAAAATATAATTTGTTAAAAAAAAATGCGACTTAACTATACGAATATCCCAAATCTATTGTTGGGATTTTTAACAACTTGAGTTGCCTTGTATAAATAATTGACATAGATATTTATTTAGCTAATATTTAGCTAATTAATATGAAAATGAACTAATTTTTATTTTTGTACTAATTTTCAGAGTACTTCACAAATTATGGGTGTTTAAAATAGTAATAAAAATATTTGCATTTTATCAATTTTATTTAATTACCTAATATAGATACGAGTACCGTATTGTAGATTCCCTCAATTTAAAATTATAAATAACCCCAATATTTACAAAAACATTTTACTTAGCAAAGTAGCAAAAAACGTCCTAATTGTTTAGGTGTCGATAAACTTGCCTTAAACGTAGTATTTTTGATATTAGATTCAAGTGAATTGAGTGTATATGTAGGGCATTTGCCCGCAGAAGTTTGATAAATACTTCAAGGCGTCTAAATATTGCTTAGAAGTATTCTACAAATGTCAGGGTTGATAAAATATGGGTGCAATTGAATAGTCAATGGAAAATAATATCTTATCTCCAACTAAAATAGATTACAATAAAATAATAATCGTTATAATATTTAATAAATGAAAATCATTATCTTAAGTGTTTATGATGATTAATGTGCCTGTTCAGAATATATTTAAATAAAGGGTGTTTCTGCTACTCTAATAAAGTAAATTTGGTAATATATTTACATTAATACATTCAATTTGGAAAATAGGTTAAAATCTATTTATTATTATATGTGTGTATATTTATATTATTTAGATTATATTTACAGGTGTAAACTTCCTTAACTTATGTTTTTATGTTAATCGATTAGTGGGTGTAAATGTTTAGATACTCCTAATTTTTTTTAATAATTATTATTAAAATGACACTGTTTCAACTTAATTTCAGCTTCTATGATTCTCTTTCTTTTTAACATATCCTAACATATTGTCCATTAAAGACTCAATGCATCTATTATACAAATATATGTTAATAATTATTTTCCTTACTTGAATCCCAATTGATTATGATTATCAAATGAAAATTATGTTGTTAAAAGTGTACTGAGGTAGTTTAACCATCAATTATATATATACTACTAAGCTTGCTTTAGTACTACTATGGAAAATTGTTTATGTGTTCATAGCTTAGTGGGTGGTCATACTTCAGATTTGTTTAATATTTAAAGTAAAACGACACTATGAAAGCTTATTGACTCTTCTACGTTGTTTAAATAGTTTAGTTGCAAAAAAATTGGTTAAATGGACCGGATCGGCGGACGACTTTTGTCAGGTTCTGATCATTTTGGAAGACGTACACTGTGTATTGTTCTTTTGTTTCGATTTCATAGGCGTAGATCCATGATTCATCATCTGTAATGATGTCGTAGACGTATTTTGAACTACCTTGGTCGCATTTTTCAGCATTTTCTTGCACAAATTAACACGTCAACACAATGAACAAAAAAGAATGATAACAATATTGATATTTACTAAAGTTCTTCATATAATCGAAGTGTCCGGGAAGTCGGAATACTTTTCTCAAGAACTTTAATCGCCCTCATACAGTGCTTATTTGGAACCAATAAAGTATAAGACTTAATGAAAGAGGATTGTTCTTACTGCAATTGGCAAATCGATTAATGAAATATAGTTAATACTCATAGTATGTAACAGATTCTCAAAACTTTAAGGTCTTAGAAAGAAGTAATGAACAAATGATAAGACTGGGTATTTATGGATGAAAATATTATTGCGATATATATACTTATGTCTTTCACAATTATCTAACAACAGCTTTTTTATTTGTATCTAAAGTATAACATAGCACTTATTAATTTATTTATATTTAATAAGTATTGAATAATTATTAGATACTTAATTATAAAACTAATTCATAAATGTTTTCATATTTTCAGTATTTAATATGGAATTTCCTGTGGATAGGTTGGAATTCGTTTTTAATATGCTTTTACCTAAACGTAGGCATATTGGATAGGGTAAGTATAATATAATATAGATATATATATATATTAAACTATATATAATAATCTTGTGAAAATAGGATAGCGATTTGCTAAATTTAGGCACTGGCAGTGTTTCTTGGTTTGAAGTGAACGGTTACGGCTGCAAGCCAACTTATCCCACAAACATAACTTCCGATGATCCTTACCGTCCAATACGTCCAGAACGTGTAGATGAATGCTTGTTGGATTATACTATTGTTGAAGTGATACAATCCGGAGTACAATGTGCTTTGGCAGTAAGTGGTTTTTCCAAATTGTTTTGGTTTTATTTTAAACTTAATGTCTTTATAGATTCTCGGAATTTTTGGCGCCATTTTAATCAGTTATATATTTCTCGATGAAGATGATAGATGTAAGTTGAATTTCTGATTTGCAATATATTTAAATTTTATTTTTTTATTTTGAAATTATTTCGACTTTTTCTTATTGTAGACATTGCTTTTGTATTTATTTTTATACCGGTTGTTATCATATACATATTGTACATAAAGTACATAAAAAAGACTATCTCAAATGTCAAGTTTAACTGAAGCAAAGTTAATACAATATGTAAATTAGTACTTTTCCATGATTCAAGTGCATATGAGCTCAAGCATCCTCCGAAATCGCTAAGCAAGAGCAATACTTCCACATCGCTAAGTCAATATTGACAATAATGCAGAAATGCACATCTTTTGTTGGCAATAAAATTCCGCACAAAACAAAACAGTTTATGCCCGTGCTCCTTTGCTACATGGTTGACATTATCTAGACTAGTTGAGGTACTTAACCCACTTGTAGGCTTAAATCTTAATGCTTTAAGCTATGCATACGAAAATACTTTTACGCCTACACAGCGGCATTGCTGCAAACGGAAATAAAATTGCGATTTCCGACAGTTAAACAGACAAGCACTGCCTTGACATGAATTTTCTTTTTCTTCCTTCGGTTTCCTTTTTTCACATTTTTATTATTTTTTTCGTCGGACTACTTTAGATGTTTTTGGAAATGTGCTTTTTATATATGAAAAGAATTTTGTATATGTAAAAGTGCAATAGAATTCTTTTTAAAAATTCCAAAACAGATCTCTTCTTCGTATAATTTTGTATTCAGTAATTTCGCAACAGGATTCCTTTACGGATTTACAATTAAAAAAAAGTCGAAATATATTCATTATAAGGTCTTATTGTTATAATTTTAAATCATACGTATTTTGAGTTAAAACTGTTGAAGTAGTTAGTATAAGATTTTGCTATTTTAGTAGATATAATTAAATCATATCATATGTTAGCTTCTTGTATGCATGTTTGGGTCTTTATTATTAACTAAAAACGAGTCAAGTAGCAAATATTTACGTTAAATATGCTTTAATAAAATATAAACATTTTTTATACATACAGTATGAAATACACATAAAGCGTGATCTATTTTAAATTCTTTTAACTTTGAAAAATGATTATTTGGCTTAAGGAACAAAAGAAATCGTATGGCCTACATAAAAACTTGAATAAGGCTTTTTTTTTGTAGGCATATCACAAAAGAACAATCGCTTATTTTCAAAATAACTTATGAAACAACAACACTGCTGGCTTATTTAGTCCAATTTTTTTGAAACCACTTAACTAATAAGCAGCTTAAGTCCCATGGTTGTCAAAACTAAAAATTCGTCTGCTAGGAACGGTTTTTGGAACTACGTACAAAATTTCCAGTTAACTGTCAACAAATATTTGACAAATTATACTCAATTCTTTTTACTACTATTTTTGCTAACATTGAAAAAGCCTAAAAATATAAATTTTATTCACTGTCTTGTAAAAAATAAAATATTTTTACCCATAATTGCAAATAATTATTTATTTTCAAAACTTGAACTTTAAATTTTATTACGCCTAACAAAATTCCCAGTGATTCCAGAGTTGCCATCAAAAGTAGTACTTATTTTATGTTGTTCGTTTGCGATATGCTTACAAAACAAAAGCCTATAATTGATTTAGTTAGTGAAAAATCTTATATTTCATAAATAGTATAAAGTAACTAAATGGAGCAATAAGTATTAATCGCTAGAAGTGATTAAATTATTGCAAGTAATACTTAAATATATTTAATCACTAGTAGTAAAATCTTAACGCATCGCAAGATTTAAATTGGTTTGATTGTAAATGAAGCCTAAAAATTAATGTTTAAGTTATTAATGGTATATAAAGTTAATTTCATATTAGTGACATACTTAGATCATATTGGATGTTTTAGAAATGCTCCTCTTTCACTTTTTCTGATTTTAAAGTCAAAATTCATACCAATCAATCAATTTTAATATGATCAAAAATAACGAGCGTAATCAACAATTATTTTCATTATTAAAATGTATTAACTTTGTAGTTACATTGGCCTCTCCATAGGTTTCTAATATTAAAGTGGGTAGTATAAGGTGTATGTGGTTTTCCAACTTCAAATATAATTTTAGTGACTTACCTGTCTTAGAACTAATATGTTTACTCGAGTTGTGATCAGCACCATGATATCCGTTTATAATTTAGATTAATGCATTGGAACACAAAATATACTGATAAGTAAAAAAATATTCAATATAGTTTGTAAAGACCTTTTCTTCTAATATCTTTCTTAAAAACACTCGTAATATTGTTGATGCGAACACATTCCATGTTACGTATCCGAGGTATTAAACCGGTAGTTGCGAACCCCAAATTTAAATAATGAGTTTGTTTTGATTGCTCGACAAAATGCATTTATGTAGACTATTAAAAAAAATTGACAACGAATTTATTAAAAATTACTTAAATATTTGTTACTTGAAGATCTAATAATAACAACTTATATATTGTAACATGTATTGGTTTTGGCTACTGCTAGACTTTGTTGTTGTATAACCTCATCTTACCGCATGTAATTAGATACTAACAATTATATATATTTCATCTGTTGACATAGTTATAGTATTCAAAAGGATTTGCTTATCCTATTAATAAAAATTTTATAATATTAACTGAGTACTATTTGATTTCCTATAAAGCATTCATGTCTCGTGTTCGTTTGCACGAATTATAATTTTTTGAAATTAAATACGTATGTGATGTGTAATTATGAAAATTAATTCTAAATAAATTTTATTTTGAAAAACATAAAAAATTAAGTTTCTTGTCAAATCTTAATGCATATAATGACTGTGCTTTTTTTGTAGGTATATGTGTGTGTATTTGTCCATATAATAATTTTATATCATAAAATTTTCCTCATTGTATATTATTTTTAATGTAAAGAACATTTTTTTTAACTTTAAAAAATTTTATATTAAGTCAAATTATTATTATATGATTATTATTTATGTGTAAAAAATTAAAAAACTTACAGCGTTTATTTTTTTAATAAATAAAATTGTATAATAATTATTTTAAACAATTTTATAATATATTATTATCCAGTTCATTTGACATTTGATAATTTCTCCTACT
>NC_051847.1:95690178-95707571 GCF_002237135.1 Teleopsis dalmanni | reverse complement strand
TTTAATTAACATAAAATATTTTTTATAATAATTTAAGTTCCAAAATAATATAACATTGATATGAACCAATGCAGATTCAAAGTATATGAAATTATTAAATACTATACAAAAAACTATCAATCAAAATTTAGTTTGTCACTTAGGGGGTCTCCCCATCTAGTGCAATACAACTATGTAAACGCTTGACCCAATCCTTCATACATTTTCATGAAATGAGTTATGTATGGCTCCTGCTGCGATTTGTCTTTTATGGCTAAAATCGGTTTGAAACGCTTTTTCTGTGCTAGCAACAATTTTTACTACTGGCAGAGAAAAATGTCATACCCTGCCATGGTTGCAGGTTCCTGATCGATCACATTCATTGTTTTTTGCTAAAATTTCTTTCAAAACACAGTTTTTTACATCTATTTTTAGAATTAAAAATTTTAAATACTGTAGAACTGACATTTACGTTTTACTTTAACTATATTTTCAATGTTGCCATCTTTCTTATACATAAGAAAAAGAGTTTACTCCGAAAATGTATTTAAACTAAGCAATTCATATGGGCAGCATTTAATATTTGTTTTTAATTGATATTAAATATTCGCTCAACGACACAATCAGGGGTGCTCACGAGTTAGAGTAACCAGTTGCACTTTTACTCTGTTACAAAACTCGTTACTCGAACTCGTGAATGCCCCTATGGTATTTCTTAATATATGGATATCAATTTGTATTGCTAAATCTTTTGAAAAATTATTTTAATAATAATAAATTCCAGACTTTATTATCTCTGTAGAGGTTATTAAAAAACAAGTCAATAGCAGAAAGACTTATTATACTTTTTTGAATGCAGAACATTCCTGTAACAAAGTTAAAATCGGAATGAGTAGAAACAATTTAAACTTTTAACCTAAATTTTTGACGGTGCAGTAACACTTTATTTTTTCTCCACTCCACTCCTTTCGAGATACTTTTGCCGCGTTTGCACTCTTTGTTTTGCTATAGACGTGTCAAAATTTGCATTTTTTTCCCGACATCTCTTCGATTGTGTACTGCATGAGAGTCAACACGCGTACATTCATAAATAGCAGAAGCCCGGAGACATAAAATATGGAAACCATACGAATTCATGTAATTTAAATCAATTTGGAAACACAATTGGCGTGTGATGAAGATAAGTAAAGTGAATTTTAATGCAATTTTGCATATTAAATTTAAACTCTTCCGGTTTTGGGAAAAAGGTTTTATTTGTGTATTAAATTATTTAATAATTCTATATAAAAAAAAATGGATCTCAATTCTGGTTCAAGAACATTTTTTTTACATAAAGTTTTCACATTGCCAAGCTTGCAGTTTGCAGAGCCAAAACATTTAACAGAACGTTAAATGTTAGATTGTTACAAAAGTTGTTGAACATTTTCGGAATTTGTTCTGTGGTCTTGTAGAATTAGAGCGGCACTATCATGCAAATGTATACTATATGTACGTGTACATACTTCTACACATTCTTCACACAATAAGAAGAGTACCCTACCCTACCCGTAGACGCTTTTTCCACTGGTGATGTCAGCATTCGGCAAATGGCCAAGCTTTGCATGTTCCGCAAAACTAACAACACAAAAACTTAATTAAAAGCATGCAATGATGAGTGAGTAATTTGTTGTTAAATCACGAAAATTAAACAATTTTTAATCATAAACAAAGTATATAAATTAACAAGTTTTTTTTATTAACTCGTAATTATTTTATTAATTCATTTTACATTTGCATTATAACTTTAATCTTTTATTTATCCATTTATTTAGATTATTACCTTTAAAGTGACATTCAATTTTCTTTTATAAAATAGAGGACATTCGAGGATGATTCAAAAAGCAAAAATATTTATCGAAGACGACATTGAAAAGTGAGAAAATAAGTTTTAATATATCATCAGTTAAACGATAAATAAACGATATGAATCCCAGTATAGTTAAAGCTTAGTGTGGAGCAGGGATAATTCCCCCCAGCCATAAAAGAGTAAAAGTGCGCAATAGCACTAACTCAAGAAACCGCAACAACATACAACATACAATGATTAAATGTATTAAATTAAATTTAAAATAAAAATAAATTAAATATTGATTTTAAATATTAAATAAGTCAAATACGTTAAATAGATCAATTGAAAAGTTATGTGATAAAGAATTCTAGTGAAACATATGTAGAAAAGAGTTTGTCACATCTATAGATTCTACCATATGGACTATAGTTTCTATTGTATAAATTACCACAAAAGTGTAAAGCAATTTATAAATATTATAAGCTTAGTAAGTATTAGTAAATATAAGTTGAAATATAAAATCAAATTTTATAATATTCCTAACTAACTACTTTCTAATTAATTTCCATTGGAATACTCGTATTAAACACGTCTCAAACTAACACACACTTCAAAAGGAAATTCAATACCTCCTTTATTTTTAGATCTTAAGGAAAAGAGACATTCCATTCAAACTCTTCCTATTTAAATCACTGCTAATTAAAATACTAGCCATATTTTTCCCAGATTAACTTGTAATCGTTACTATTTTTATAACTAACCTTACTACTTTATTAATTCTTTTAGTAATTTTTCTGGGAAGAAAATATTTTATCTATGAAAAAAAAAGTAACTAACACGACTTAACAAAAACTTCTTCTTCTTTCTTCGCATAACAATCCTGGATTCTTCTTCAAAAAAAAAAACAAAAAACTATCCCCATATAAAATATGTTTGTTCAACAATAGAACTTTACTCTACAAATATTAAAACACAAATAATGTAAATAACAGCTATGAAAAATTAATAACCATCGAAATTTGCATCACATGCGGCGGTTCTACTGAAAGAAACTAAAAAGTATTTATCTTAAATTAAAGAACAAAAATCAAATTAGTGAAAAAGTACTCAAACGCTAACAAAATCAGATCACAAGCAGAACTATAAAGAGATTATAAGAATACAATCTCATTATAGATTTATATACAGAGAATTTCCTAATAAAGTATAACAAATGCAGTTGAGTTCTTGATTGAAGAAACCAATGAAATTGTATGACAGAGTGGGATGCATTTTCAATACTTATCATGATACGGGATTAGAGAAACGTACTTCTAATATAATTCAGTCAAAAAATTCCCTATATCACAATAACGTTTCATTCAAATAGCTTACACCAGATAGAGTTCCTTAGGAACACATTAGAAATATGTGAAAAATCTGAGCATACTGCTACAATAATGCAAACAATGATTAAAATCTTTCTGTATATAATAATAGTAGATACAAAGGATCTACAATATGAAATTATTTTGAAGCAAGATGGCTTCTAGTAAATATGAAAAATGCAGCGATTTCATTGAGATACCAATTAGAAGCATATGTAAAAGTTAAATTTAACATGATAGGGACTCTGCAGAAACTCCCCAGGTAGCAAAGAGTAACAGTGTCCAGATGCACTAACTCGGAAAAGGCTAAACATTAGAATTTTAGCTAGCGACAAAACGACTCCTTCAAAAGTTTCGTAGACTTTAGTATATGTGGACTATATAATAATGAATTACTATGATCAGATTATGATTAATCTGATTAATGAATTACTAGATTAATAAACAAATAGAAAATCAGAACACATTAGAGACATTTATTATATAAGTACTATAAGGTTATAAAGTAATAGAAAATAAGTAATTGCATTTCTACATTTAAGAACATATACGTAACACTACCGTATTGTCCAACCAACTGAGAGGTTTCTGTTTGTTTACGATATAGTTTCATAAATCATGATTTTATAATCGTACCAACCAAAATCAAATATAAATAATTTCTGTTCTTATAATTAACAAATTAAAATTTTTAATATGTCAAAGTTAATGAAGTATTACTTAGATATAAAAAAGGGGATGTTTTTCTTTCACCAACAATTTCTTTCAACATATTTTTACATAGCATGTGCATTTTGGCTATCATTTACACCTATGAAACTAAGCAATATGAAACACACCTTTCTAGAACATTAGAACATAACTAAAGCAAAACACAGTATAAACTAGAGAAAATTATGGTATCAAATATCCTTCAGAAAACTAACTATTAGATAACCTCCATTCATTTAAATATACAACGCACTTAATATGAAATAGGAGTATATAATTTGGCGCTTATCATACAGTCGTCACATTCTAACTAGACTCGGTAAGGACCTTTAATTAATTTCAATTAGACTTAATTGTGTTTTACTTAACCACACCTTTACGATAATCGTCAAATGCACAGCTATGAATTATTATTGTAAATATATCTTGAAAAAAACCCAGACCTGTAAAAAATCTTGCAAGAAATTTTTAGTGAAATTAAAAACATTTCCACTTGCATCTGCTTTGACTAGACGGTGTTAAAGTTCATATAATTAAAATAAAAGCTTTATTTCACTAAAACAAAAAACTTTCGTGTAAAAATGCAATTAAACTGCAGTAAAAATTTTTCATTTTACCTTTCGGCAATTATGCCATATATGTAATCTATTGCAATCAGAAATCCAAAAGTCGCCGGACTTATCGTTTAACTTCAGGCGCCAAGGTGCAACCAAACCCATAGCTTGATGGGTTGGTACACATTGTACATATTGAACTATGTTTAAGTACATTTTCATGTATTTATGGTATTTACTTATGTACAAGTTCAAGGAAAATGCATGCTCAGGGCAATGGAACAATGGCACACACATATGAAGACAAATGGCAAAGCTCACACGCTTGCAATACACCAAATAGCGGGAATAGCGTGCGCAAACTAACTTTTATATCCAAATACTTTGAATGCACTAAATTGCAGTTCGACGTGACACTTCACGTAAGACTCGGCACGTTTCAGTCCATCAAATCAAAAATAGCTCCACACTTACTTGAATTTAAACAATTGAAAATTATAACAGATAATAAAATCTTCTCACAAAGCTTAAGTTCAGATATATTTTTTTGCTTCAGAAGGAGCAATAGTTGCAAAGTGCAGATATTGCATCTACGATTGTACTTCATTCATGTCGATTGTTTTTTTTTTCTTAACGTATTTTAATAAACTATCATTTTTATCATTAAGATTTTGAGTTCACTATTTTTAGTCGAAATACGAGGGCGGTTTGATAAGTAAGTGACTTTTTGAATTTCCCGCGCAGTTACTCCAAATGCAACAGTGCTGCCGTCAACTGTAATCTACCATTCTAGATCTACCAATCTAATTTTGAGCAAGCTACGTCGTTCAGTTGGTGTTTGATAGTCGGTAAAGCAGACAACCTCGTGAATTTTTACGAAAATGGAAAAAAGTGAATTTCATGTGCTGATTAAGCATTCGTGGCCAAAATCCACGAATTGGGATACGAACCGCTACCCCATCCAGCATATTCTCCAGATTTAGCCACCTGCGACTACTTTCTGTTTCCAAACCTAAAGAAATGGCTGGGCGGTAAGAGATTTGAGTCGAATGAAGAAGTCATTTGCGAAACAAACGCTTATTTTGAGAGCTTTGAGAAAACCTATTATTTGGAGGGAATAAGAAAATTAGAAAAACGCTGGACTAAATGTATCGAACTAAAAGGTGATTATGTAGAAATATAAAATGTTTATTTGTCGAAAAAAATTTATTTTATTCAAAAAGTCAAAAAATTTGTTTTATTCAAAAACTGCCCTCGTATTATGAAATGCAAAATTATAATAATGAAAGGAAAATATGATTAGAATTAGATTTATATATGAGAAGACACCGCAGATGCCAATGACAACTATATGAAATAGTGACCAAAGAAAAGATTATTAGTATTAGATCCATAATAGATGAAAATGTCGATTTTATAGACAAAATGATTTGAAAACTGATTTTAGTTAATTTTAATATTATGGTCAATTTTTTTCACTACTATATATGTTGATATGGCTTAGTTTCTGATATATCGAGATTTCTCACTGATTCTCAAAATATAATTGAACTAAATTTGCAGATTTATAAACAAATAGCTATCATACTTACATAACATATATAAAAAAATGAAAGAAAAAAATTAAAATATATGCAAAACTATCTAAAATATTTGCCCAATGTGAAGTTTTTGCTGAAAAAAGCACAAAGAAGACGGAGAGAGTATCTTTATACCATAAAAGCACTGTGGAACATAAATTATTTCGGTGAATTTTGGTATACTGTGCTTACATGTGAAACCAGATTTTCTTATAGATATTTGGGTTTTCTATAATAACGAGTTATATTTCGATAATTGATCTTTTAAGAGGTCAATAAAATATTTTTATTTTAAGAGACATGAAATTCGTATTTTGAGTAAATTTGCTCCATGGGAATAGATTATTGCAAAACTCATTTCCTCTCTCAGAGCAATTTCTTAAAATCAATTAATGGAAAAAAAATTTACTACCTCAAAAAGTGACATCCAGATTTTTGCTCTTCAACTGAAAGTAAACGTGGAGTATCAAGTCTTTAATTTTAAATTTCTTCGTAAACAATTTAATATAATTTATTAATGGATTAAAAACATACCTAATCATTTTCTGCAATATATAAGAAGAACAACCTTTATTTTAGCAATTCCAAATGCAAATACTATATTTACTGTATAAAAACTGTATCTATTGCTTCTTCTTAACCTGAACATTTAACAAAAAGCAACGTTTTAATCTCAATATTCTGCCATGACGAAAGCGCAAGGCAAACTTTGTAATTCAAAGATTATAAAATCCATTAGCTAAATTGTATATCTGCAAATTTAATCTTCAAACAAAACACAATACTTATTGGAATATTTATAGTTTTAGCAAGAGATAGATAAGCATTATTATGCGAAAGCCAAAAATTTCTCGATCTATTGGCTTATGGCTTATAGTTTGGCGATTTCATTTTAAAAATAACATTTTTATTTTTTGTGCTTTGTCTACGCTAGCAACAATTAAGATTCTTTATAAATAAATGAAATTTGTTAATAAAAACGAAAAAAACATAATGAAACAAATAGCCACAATAATTTGTTGATGTGTCTGCTCAAGAATATACTAAACCCAAACTGAAGCCAAAAGTTCTGCCAGGCGAATAATATCTTTGAGATGTATAAGTGCACATATCACAGTCAAAAGGCAGCATATTATTTCAATATTTGTTTGAATCTCTTTGTAATACAGTTTTTATACTAAACTAACATTCACAATTTCTATTAAAATTTTTATAAAAATAAATAATTATTCCGACGCGAATCCAACCTCCACACAGATTAGCACTTGAAATCCATTTATTTACAGAGCAAATCAGCGCGTGCCAGTGTACCAGGCATTTGCCTATAAATTCTTTGTTTACTTTCTCGTAAAATACAACAAAAACTGCAAGCAAGTGGAAAATATTTTTAGTGTTGTATGATACATAAAAGTATATTGTTATTTATTTGATCATCAGATGATTAAATGCTGTGAAAACAATTAATTTCTGTTCTAAAATCCTCTACTATATTTTTGTATAGATAGGAGTAGAAATATTTTAACACTACTTAGACAATTTAAACACTAAATTTGAAAAAAAAAAAAAAAAAAAAAAAACAACAATTCATAATAGTTAAGTAAATTTATATAGCTGTGGGTTACGCGTTCGTTCTGAAAAGTGCACAGCAAGTGCAATTATTATTTACGAATAAACTACAAATATTGACAAACCTCTATTAACGCAAATTAGTATAGCTTAGCTTTATGTGTATATATTGGCAATCATAGTTTTAGATATGTATTTGCCAATATCCAAAGCTTTTATAAATTTTTATATAATTTATATATAGTTAACAACCCTTAGGGACTAGCAACAACTGCTGAAGTAAACAGCTAGGCATAGGAAAGGTTAAGTTACTTAATAATCGTAAAGCTCCATGAACTAATTATGATGCCATACAAAACTAGAAAAGTGTAGAACCATTTCAAATATAGTACAATGTAAATATTACTTTGTCAGTTCGGTAGTATTATGATACCCAAATTCAAACTAATAAATTCTTTCATCCAAACTATTAATAGACAGAAATTATCTCTAATGTTTTAATAAATTATTTGCATATATGCTGGCAAATAAAATTTTAACATATGAGTAAAATATTTTCTTCTTCTTGAAATAACACATGAACTACATTTTGGTACCCAAATTTTGCATAACTTTGTTGAATATTTAAGACTTTACCACATAATTGCTACAGCGAATGTTTTCTTAAAAGATAGAAATCGTTGTTGAGCAATGAAATGCTTCACCATGGTAAATTATCTAGAACACCAATTACCACTAATTTCTGGAGACAACACAATCACAACACAGTCATTTACTTAAATAACTTCTTGATTAATTAATTAACACTAAGCACAAACTCATTGAAATGAAAAGCCGTCTTGAGAAGCTCCACTTATATATAAAAAATATGTTGTTTATACCTAGGTCTGTTTCGAATATCATAAATAATGATATTCCGATTTTCCTTAGTTCTAAATAATTACAAATCTATCATGCTAGCTTATACCGATTGCTGCAAGACCTTCTATAAATTTTGATACAAATATATTTACAACCTTTCGTAAAACATTTACTCAAAATATAACAATTCCTATTATTAGATATCAGAGCTACTAAGCCAAAACTTAGGGTGTAGCGTATTGTAAACATTTTTTACTGAATATTTATTTTGGAGGAGTGGCTGCACACACAGATGCCTTTACATAATAATATGCTAAAAATTACTTAAAGAAAAAATGATGTTAGTTTACAGATTAATTATCAGCTGTTTGGTGGCGTTCGATTGAAAAAACTACCTACGAATATAAGGCCTTGCAGAGATAAGAATACTACCAGAAAATAACAGGCTTCACATTATTTTAATAATAATACAATTTACGTTCATCTATTAATTTAAAAGTTAAGAGTTGGAATTAATTTGAAAATAATAATAATCTGATTATTGGAAATGCATTTATTTTGATAATATAAAATTTATTTGGAATATGATTTAAATACATCGAAATACCTTTAAATACGATGAAGAAAACTCAATTTTACACTTTAAGTATAAATGTTAGCTATGAGACATACATTGTTACATTGATTTCAACCATTTTTTTAATAGTTACGACAGTCTTAAGTCTTAATTAAGTAATTATCATATAATATAATATATATATCTATAATATATATAACATATCTATAATATATATAATATATCTATAATATATATAATATATCTATAATATATATAATATATCAATAATATATATAATATATCTATAATATATATTACAGATATTGTATTCTATCTATTATAACTTTCATGTGCTTGTAACTATAACAAAAAGCAATACTATCCGCTTTTTATACTATATGTGAAAGGTATAAAAACTAACGGACCTAAAATTATAACCACTTAATATTTTAATAAATTATTTTAAAGAAAAGATATAGTTTCACAATAGTTCTATATAACAGTTAGTGTAAAAATGAGAATTAGTTATTAATTTAACATTATGGTCAACAGTAAAAAGCATGTAAGTTGTTTCTAAGATCGCAGAGCAATTTTCAATCTAATTATTTCAAAATTAGTTCTAGTTAGAAGTGCAGAATAATAAAATTTCTGTTAAAAAATAAAGATCTTTTTACAAAAATTAATATTTATAAAAATTAACACTGAGTTTGTATAAAAAAGTAGTAATGTTTGAAGCAGTCGATCATTAAGGAAATTCTCCACACTAGCGCCCTCAGACATTATACTTCATTGCTCAAATAAAGTAAAATTACTATATATTATTTATTATTAAATTTTTATTAAAATGAAACGTAATTTTAGGTAATAGAATTTTATGACATACTAAATTTATATATAGTAACCTGAATAGATTGAGAATAACTTTGAGAACTAGTAAGTAAAAAAAGATTTCACTGAAAAAAGTCTGAACAACAACAAAAAAATTTATAAAATAATTATCTAAATTAATCTGAGTTTATTAATTAATCCATTTAATGTTGTTTTTGTAGATATTTATCTTTACCAAGTTCTAGGCTCCAGAAGAAGTTCCGGAAATCAGTAGTAGTAGTATTTTTACCAAGTATGAAAAAATCGAATTATTTTATTTTGACCTATATATATGTATATAAAGAAAAAAATAGCCAACCCATCGTACTTAAAGACCAGCACTCATATTCAGTTCATACAAAAATTCACATAAAACTTCATATAAAAATATGATCAACAAAATTTTGACATACGAGAAAATTTTTTATATGAGGTTTAAAAACAATTTTTTGTGTGAAATGGATGTCATACCTAGGCTTAATATAAACGTAATACAAATTCTCTCAAAAGTCTTCAATAATCTCAAATCAAGAATATAATTTTTATAAAAATACTTTTAGAAACAAAAATACTGTATTAAGTATATGTGTTTATATATAAAATATAAACATAAATAAATCTATATTTTTAATAAAATAACAAATAATAATATTAAAAATAATAACGAATATTTAAATATTTTCTAATCATATTAGAAAATGACAGCAAGAAATCAGCAAAATTAAAGTAATGTACTTAAAAACCTGGGCGTTCAAGATATACATGGCAGAAATACACATCGAAGCAATGACACCGGTCAAAGTCTAGTGTATATTTTTAAAACTCTATCTCCATTATAGCAACTAATCATTTATCATTTATTAATCATTTATTAAATAAACAAAAATCAGAACAATATTCACTAATAATTAATATAATATATATATATGCATATATAAGTTTTGAATAGTTACTGAAAAAATGTCAATTCTTTCCTTCATTTGAAACAATAGTATCACCAATTATTTGTATAATTTATAATCGAATAACAAAATACACTAGGTAAGCTGTTTGCAATAATTAATATTATAATTAGTTCAATTCTTACATCAGTAACTATTTTAACTAAGATGAGGGTTCCATGTTGAGGGTTCCATGATCCGGGTGTGAGATGTCATATCATATGGTACCCAAAATGTGTAACCAATTTAGAGGTATTTTTGTGTTTGACTTTGAGTTTATAATTATCTTGTTTGTTATCTGCCACAGCTTTTTGTTCCTTATAGGACTGGGCCACTATATCCACAAAATATTACTTAGACATTTATAAAATAATAACAAAAACAAATCGAAATTAAGTGATTGGTATTCCACAATTTTGCAAACGCAAATTCCACTCTTTATATATGAGTTAGTTATATTTTCCCTTGCATCGTCATCGATTGCTAGATCATCACACAGGTATCGAAAATTATACAGTAAAAACACAACATTGAATTAAAATTAGCTCTAATCGCTTTGCATTAATTATCGTATGGTGGACTTAAAATGTTCATTTTTAAACAAAAAAAACCCAATCTTAATGGATCTGATAAGTTAATTACTATTTTACACGATTTAAATGTTAATGAGTACCGATATTCCGATATAAGTCTCTTATATAGTATCTCTTTCAAGTAGTATCTCTTTTGTAGCTATCGTCTTACGCTAGCTGTAGTTTATAATTAATAGGTTTTTATTATTTCGATAAATGTCTGAGGAGTGTTACTAAAAAACTCATGTACAAAATGTCAATTGTCGACTTTAATATGTTGTTAGTAAAATAGTTTTTCGGATGTCGATGAAGTGATATAGACTTCATCCTTACAGAACCTCCGACATCTCTTCCAGTGCGCTACAAGCATAATCACTTTACATGGTAAACTGAGTATATCCCTTTTCGTACTATTTGAAGGGTATTAAAATAAATAAAACATAATATGGTTAAACAGAGGTAAGCGAATGCAGACGACATTTGCATGTGGACAAATGCTGTTCAGCAATTTCAACAGAACCTCAGAAAACAAAGGACAATTTCATGCATATCGCATGTAAAAATATTTAAAAGCACTCAAATTACAAAAATACAACTAAAAGCAAAGCATTCGGTTTGTCATTTAAGTTCTGTAAATATTTAAAACACGCTGTTACTATATAAGTACAGTACAAAAACGTTAATATTAGTTTAAAAAATAAACTCTACGTCGGAATGGGTCTCAAGCATTGTAGATACTTCTTATTATTAGAGTTCGCTTCCAAGCGTACAAGTACGAGTAACTCAATGCTTTGAAAACAGCGAAGACTGTGTAGCGCAAGAGAGACTCTGGTCATTGTAAAAGCAAATGGGTGGATTGACTTTGTCATTTGGAGGACTAAAGTAAGGCAAACTACATGAGTTTGGTTAACGAACTTAACTGAAATTAATAGCTAGAATTACCTGAATATTTTTACAGCATTTTTATTTTATGCATTTTCTAATACTTGCACATAAATGTATACCAACATTGTAATGTTTATATATAATTTGTAACTTTGTTGAAAGTTGTGCATTGTCAGTGCAAATTAAATTTTTTGTATGACATGACGCGCCATGCTTCACCACTTGTGTATTGAGCACTGTCCAAGGGATTAGTAAACTGTCGCAAAGCCGTCATTACTTGGACTATTCTCCACTGGTATAATCCAACTCAAACCTATTCTATTTACACACACAGTTTGACTCATTGACTCAATGTATACCATATAGTGGCATATACATTGAACTCACAAAAATATAAATGTTAACTTTATTTAGTACTTTTCGGACTACAGAGAAAATTAGACTTTGATTGTATTTCTTGGAAAGTAAAACCAGTAGTAATAAAAATAAAATAATACGCCTATCTCAAAATAGTTCATAGTTTTTATAGACAGTCGTTTTGAATAAATAAATGAGTTCGTGTAAAATATAAAAACACAAATTAGTACCTCAATTACTAGTTGGTAGAGTTCAGTTTAATTATTTTCAACTTTATCGTTGCCTATTTCTGTATATTATTATTTTTATGCTCATTAGATGTGAAATTAATTTACTTTATATATGTAAATATAAGAGAAGTAACAAATACCGAAATATCTTGCATGCTTGTTTGTATCTGGCATGAAAACAAAATCTTGACGAAATATTGTAATATTGATTTTGAAAACATTTACAGAATGGCAATCTATGCAAAAAGTAAGTTCCAATACTTATTGCATTTTGGAGTGCAATATCGGCAAAATCCCAATTGAGTAACATATTTTTCCATTATTGCACAGTTTATTTATTATTTGTTTATTATATTTTTCCATTATTTTCTGCCACAAAAAATAATGCACAAAAGTTTTTACTTCAAAAACAAAACTTTCAGCAAACACTTTATAGCAATGGATTACAATGCTATATGTATAAAGAAAGTATCCACTATAGTCGATATGGACGGTGTGTGCGATGGAATGATGTGAAGAGCGACATATTTTACACCATATGGGGCAATTGAGTTTAAACACCTTTCGATCATAAATATTCAAATCGAAAGGCAAAAGTTTATGTTTTATTTTTCAATAATTACAACACTCAATTCAAAAACGTCAATCCATTTCATGGGTCAATGAAGTTCAAGTTGCTCAAACAATGAAAATATCGAAAGAATATACATATAATGACATGGAGAAGAATGAGGTTGTTTGGACCCTATCATTAAATATTTGCCATAAAAACACCTTCCCACATGCACCGCATAAATAAGCTGGCAAATGAGCTTGCTTGCATCATAAATAATTTTCCTAATAACCTCAGCACATCCTCCTCTTATAATTTTTTTTTATTTTGTATAATCGCTTCAAAAAATAAGAACATAAATTAAAACATAAATTTTATAACGTATCGCGCGAATGATTTTCCCAGCATTTTCTGCATTCTGTCTAGATTCTTTCATTTTTCCATCAAGATCTTTTTTCTGTATTAAAAAAATATTCAAACAATTTTCTTCTTTTCCTGTTTGCGAGCCGAGCCAATTCTTCACACAAAGATTCTTTCGCGTGTTATCTGTGCGTTAAGTCGTTCAGAGATTCTTTGGAATGGAATTTACTCATTGCATGATTTTATGTAGTACATTATTTTTTACTCATGCATGTATTACTAATTATACACTCAAAAAAAAAATTAATGTATAAACACTTTTGTTTTTTTTTTATTTTGCTTAAGCAGTTTGTGTCACAAACAATCGAGGCGGAATATGCTATCCAAGCAACTTCCAAAACATCTACGAAGCAGGACTACGTACGTAGCATTCGAAATGAGAACTATTCTTTCTTTAGTAACTGAAAATCTTCTCTCGTGGGCATTGAAGCTCCACTGAATGCCCGTTAATATTTAAATTTACCAAAAACAGTTTGTAAACTATATGCCATACACAACAGATGACTTATATGTAAATAATAATTTTTTGATAAGACTATTTTGATAAGCTTACAGAGTGAACCGTAGCCAACAATTTACTTTGTGGGGCTTTCAGATAATTTGAGTATATAACAGTTATGATGTATTATTAATGAATATATATATATATATATAAATATAGCCTTTATATGCTTAATTGGTGGAACTTCAATTCGTCAAGCTCCACCTTCTAGGGCACGTGCTTACATACAGCCTTACGATAAAGTAATTGAAGTTGCAACGTATGCACTAAAGCAAACATATAAAGATCAGCTGTGGTACTACAATCATATTTTGACCTAAATTTAAATTCTATATACTAAACATGAACAAGTACATTTTCTAGTAAAAAGTTTGGATGATAAAAAATAAAAACAATGGAAATTTGCTACTCGGTATATACTTGGGTATAGGTTTGAAATTTATTTGAACAATTCCAGATTAAATTATATATTATATTATATTTTATAACACATAACATTGTTGACCGGTTTTATTTTAATGGAACTGATCTAAAATATATTAGAATATTCTAAATATAGTATCCTAATCGCACTTTTTATGTTTGCCGATTCTTTTTCTTTGAAAATTTTAATTGAGAAAATACAAGTTTTTTAAAATGGATACAAACAAAAAAAACAAAAAAAACCAAAAACAAACAATAATATTAATGACATTAAGTTAAATATGTCTCTTCAACTGTGATCTCTTAATATAAGGAAGGCAGCAATTAATCCACCTAAATACTTAAAGTATTTAGTTTACCATAAGCTTACTTGATGTAAACAGAGAAATGTAAATAAAAAAGGCCGACACTATTTACTAATGTAATTAAGACATTTAAATTGTAATTCTTCTGTGAAATACAACTAAGAGAAAATATAATAAATATTATGTAAATTGTTCTACTACAACTTAACATAAGAATCACATTAAGAAATTAGAACGATGACGGTAGCCGAGTGCGCAAAAATCGGGGATAGTTCAAGCCTCAATTCAGATGAAGGGTTCTACTAGGTTCACTCAATATATATGTATATTCTCAGAACAATAAAAAAAAAAGTAGTTTGTAACTGAGAAGAACTTTATAGTTTTTAAAATATTCTAATTCATTATCTTTTAAAGTTTAGCATGTGTTCTAACCATCATTCTGACGAGCATATGTTCACAGGTTTTTTTTTAATTCCGTTTGAGTTACTTCTAGAACAGAGTGTTTTAAAACATCAATGACTAATTCTGGTGACGCTTAAAATATTATAAAAATTTTCACAAATCCTTCCTTACTAAATGTTATCGCAAAAAGTCACTCGAGAAGTTTGAGTAATCCTTATAATTAGCAAAATTATATAAAATTCTTGCAATTACGAATGCTACAAAAAAATTTGATAGTGATTAATTTGAAGAATTATATTTTAGTTAACTATAATCCAATCAACAAAGATAGGAAACAATAAATTTACGTTGAAACAACCAATAAATCAAAACAGAATCGTAACAACTTGCAAATATTAGGCTTAGTCTATTATTACCATTTGCGATCTGTATTCTATCATCAAAGAAGATCCAGATCATTGCTAAAATATAGCTCTCATAAACATATGTATACTACTACATATTTTGCAAATAGTTTTGGGTAGAGATACAGATATGTATTATTGTAAATAATATTTTTGTTGTATAACCCATCATAATCCTCCACGAAATTAAATTATATTAAAACGGGGCTGAACCCCTTTAAGGATTATTATGATAAACGCACTTTAGTTCCATAGCCGCGTAGCAGTTGAAAATGCCTTGGAGAGATGTTGCTTATTTCTGTTATAAGTGAATAGGCAGCTGATAAGTATCGAAGTCTGAATCTAGCAAAACCATCACAGTGACACAGAATGTATTCTATTGTTTCCTCTGCAGCTATCGTCCCTTGTAATACCTAGATTCGATAAATGCTTCTTAATTGCACAATGTCCTGTGACAAGTCATATGCCTTTTTTGTTCAACATTAATAGCGTTCTAGTTCTGGCTAGTTCTGGCAATTCGGCAAGAAGTCTGTAGCTTGTCAGCAGGCAATTACATTATTCCAATCAATCTGAACTGCTCTTTCCAGCCATTCATTAATTTTAAGTTTAAAGAAGCTCAATGAATGACCACAGAATGGTCAGATCCACGCTTTAGCATTAACGGCTAAAAGACATTCACCACTACCATTACTCCAAACCGTCTTCGCAAATATAACTGATCAAGTGATGAACTATTGAGCTATCACCACTAACTTTATCAAGTCCCAAGTCGGAAAAAATGACTAATCAACTGAAGGACTACTAAGCCTTTACATGAGGTTACATAAAGACAAAAATATATATAATTTTCTTCCATTGTATCTTCTAATAATGCAAGGTAATGCTAACAATTAATCATGTAATCTATCAACTAGAAGCTTTTTTAAAATCTCGTTATATTCAACTGTAAGAGAAGTAACTATATTTTTGGACATAATTAAATGGAAATTATTAATTAAACGGAAGTTACAGAGAAATGTTTTCAAATTATAATTAATTAATGAATTGTTTTGTATGAAAATCCTAATGTCTTGACGAGTCGTTCTAATCAACAGCGATGCACCACATTGTGAGTCTTGAAAAGAAAGACGCATCGCCAAATAGGAATAATGACCAGCATTCTGTTTACAGAACATTGAGAAAAAAAAAAACAAAGAAAAACACTTAAAAAATCAACACAAAATGATTGCAGTTTAGACGCGGCCGGGAATACTTATGTGAAACACACGGTTATTTGAAGAGTAATTCCAGGTAAAGCATATAAAATCCGTCGACTGAAAGCAAAACAAGCACATGCGAGTATAAGTTGGGAAAAATAGTTCTGAAATTGGATTCAGTATACAATTATGATGTGTTTCTTTATGTTTGAGGGAATTTGTGTATTTAAGAAGTATTGTTTCTTTAGTATTCCTTTGTTTTTGAAGAGCGGATTGAAAATGGAATGGAATACGTAAAAGAAGAAATAAATACAAATAGCAGTAGAGGAAA
>NC_051847.1:95670810-95690078 GCF_002237135.1 Teleopsis dalmanni | reverse complement strand
GCTCAATAAATTAATATTTTTAATTGGTTCTAGAATTTGTCTTTTTACAATACTTTATTTTTGAAAGATTTTTTGCGCAGTTATACGAATTAATAGATAATAAAAAATCGAATTAAAAACGTAGATTATTAGACATAATTTAACTTTATTTAATATATTTTTAATAACAAAGTAAATTGTATATTTTTGTTAACTAATAAATTTCCTTCTTATTACTAATGAATGCACTTGCAAACTCCCAGGTAAATTGCTATACATATATTTTTGCTTAAATAATAAAAAATATTATATTAAACTTAATAAAAATTGTTCTAAAATATCGTATATTTCTTTTTATTCCACAGTAAAGCATGTTAATAAGAAATCGAAACATCGTCAATCATTATACTCAATTGAGTTTGGACCTAGTATCGATACGATACGTAGCCGTGCTGCTGCGGATACAATTCTTGACTATGACGACCAAATGCACGATCGTGACGGTAGTAAATTGAGTCCTAAACCTATGATGACACCACGTCGTGTTAAACGTCGTTCAGTTATGGCACGCGGAACAAATAATCGCACTTCCACCACAAGTAGACGTAGTCATGCTAATAGTGGAGCTAGTGGCAGTGGTACCAATTCACGCAGCAGCGTGCGTAGTTCACGTCGTAAATATCAACAAAATCCAGTTACTAAACTGTTAGACCAACAGCAACAATTACAACATCACCATCATCATCATCACCAACAGCAGCAACAGCAAATTAAACAATTTGGATCATTTCATCATCACAAGGAGAATTCAGCCTTAACAGAGACAAATTTACAAAACCTAAATCAGGATATTATAAGTAATGCGGGTAGCATTACTAATAACATGTTGGCTGGAGGTAGTTTGACAAAGACTAACAACAACCACTATCATAGTTTTCGTAAAAATATACCTCCAGATCCTATATATTATAACACAAATGGCCAATCCGGTTTATTTCAACAGGCATGGCAATCAAATTCGCAATCACCGATTGTCGCTGAAGAGCCTGCTTCACCAACATTACTTACACCCACAATTGCTGGTCATTATAATCCGACATATCAACATTCAACAACAAATCTTAATGATGTGGAACACGTCGATGAGCTTTACAACAATCGTCCACCATCCGTACGTTCAAGTTATTCAAATTTTCATGGTACACGTCCAGCTTCTTCTTATTTAGCAAACACCTCGGCAACAGAAAATGTTTTTGCCGGGTTAACTGGTGTAACACAGCATCAACATCAACATCAGCAACAGCAGCAGCAGCACCAACAACTACCGCAACATGTAGCGCCTTCTACGCCACCACTGTATCAACAACATCCATTGCATCAACAAGTGCAATCTAACAGTCAGCAGCAATTGCCATTGCCTCCGCCATCTCCAAATTATTCTAGTAATTTGCCACAAAACATACCATTCACCAACTCTCGTGAGAGTATTCGTTCAATGGCTTTTCTCAATAGTGGACCACCAGCATATAATCTCAATTATCATACGCCTCCAGACTCGGAGACAACGATGTGAAAAATATAAAATAATTGCAAAACCGTCCATACGTTTCATTAAATACAATATAGATTTAATTTTGATTACGTTAATACTACACAGAAATCAATATATGCTTATTTATTTTATTTTTACTTAATGTAATCCTAGTACAATTATTGTCTTAACTATTATTACAAGTTAATAAAAGTTTATTAGAAAAAAATCGACAAAATGTGTTGATCTCCTCTTTAAAGTGAAATGAACTATAACTTAACATATACCATGCAAAGTGGTTAGAAATTATTATTAAGTAATTGAGAAATTTAAATAAATAAATTATAATAAAATAAATTGCTTCCGATATAAACAATTTTGCTACTTGTTCAACAAGTTTCTAACTGTAAGGCTTATAATTAATAATTAAGTAATTTAATATTATTATTTTTTATTTAAGCTTTAACTTTTATTTAATGTATTTATTTGTAAAGCCAAAGCAATTGTGTAAATATTTCAAAATCGCTATATTAGTGCTTAAGTTTTCTTTTAATAAACAAATAAATTGAATTCTCATTAATATGAAATTTAAATATATTTAGGTATATTAAAAAACATTTAAACTTAAACAAATAATTGATGTAAATTACATTTTAAAATAAACAAGTAACAACTTAAGCATTTTGTTTTTCTCTTAATTATGCATATATCTTTTTCTTTTATTTTTGGTATAGCTCATAAGGTTTTGCACGTTTCGCTAGAAAGGTGAACACCTTTATAAACCCTTCTGTTTTTATTTATGTAAATTAATACCCCACATTTCATCACACTCATCAAGGATAAGTGATATACTAAATAACATTTATATCAAATGAGAAGACATTTAGGTATAATACTTCGGGAAGGTAAAAACGACTACATTTATCCTTTTGTATGAAAAACTTCAGCTTTTAAGATCCCTCACTAGACTCAATCAACGATAAAAAGCATCTCATCATGAAGGAAGCTTCTCAAAGTTAAAATTGATTAAGACCTACTTGAGAAGTGGGATGAGTCAAGAGAGATTTATTTATAAGTTACATCATTATTACATCATCATTATTAATGAGATTTATTTTTTGTTTTTTATTATTTATTTATAATTTATTTATTTTTATTATTTATTTATAATTTATTTATTTTTATTATTTATTTATAATTTATTTATTTTTATAACTCGGTAATGAAAGAGACCACGCAATTCTGATGTCGCCTATGCTATATTCTTTCGTCACATTGGTAACAAATCGCATGTCACGATGGCGATCACGATGTCTGGAAGGGTGTATGAACTACAATTCGCAGTACTTTACTTTGGAAGCGGTGAATTTTAGCACCCGGTGATGAATACGTAACTCCACGTCGAATGAATGATAAACAAATACCTGATCATTTTACTCGCCCAGTCTAACCTCAACTGGTTGACTAATTTTGTGTAATCTGAAGTCAAATTATTCCTTTTTTTTTGAAGGTGCGCCTTCCATCGCAATTATGCATCAAGCGTAGTACTCAGACAATTAAACAAATTAATTAACAATATAGTTTAAAATTATAAGACGATTGGCGATTTATTGAATACATAAGTGATGCAATATATGGTCAGACCAGCAATTATATTTTTAAGGCTAGTGTAAGCATTCTCGTATCTTGAAAGTATAGGTACTAGAGGTACGATAAGGGTACTTTACTATATTGTTTTGATAGATTTAATTTTGATTTCTGTGACAACTTTTTGACATGACCTTCTGATTTAACAAAAAAATCCGCAGATCATTTGTTTCTGTTTCCATGGTAGATGTAATTACATATAAAAACCTGTGTGAACTTTGTCAATAGTTGAGTAACTTTTGCGAAATTGAGGTTAATGCATTGGAATTAGATTTTTATTTTTAATAATAGGTTGCAGCCGTTTTTAAGGAGATTGTCCTATAACATATAAAGATACCTCATTAATTCGTTTTTCTCTTTTAAGTATTATGATCATAACTGGAGTTTTTATTTCCTTCACTTAAGTTTGACTATCGAAATTTAAATATTCGTTACAAGTCATAATAAATTATTTTTAGCTACATTCAGGCATGTAGCCAGAGGGAGGGATGAGAGTGGGGTAAAGTTTAAGGGTCTGACTATATATATACATATTATACATTTTTCTATTTATACGTCATTAATTTTAATTTCTTTGAATTATCGAAATTATACCATATACTATGCCTTTTGTCTTCAATGACTTGGAAAGACTAATAACATACTCTATATTCCAAATTATGTGAAACATTAGATAATGAAAAATTTTGCATTGCTTCAATTTTATATTATATGTGTCAGTATTTGTTTTAAAATTATTAATGTATTAGATTAGGTTAGGATGAAAATCCATAGATATTTAAACTCATATAGATCCAGTGAATTAATTTAGTATTATTTAAGAAATAATTAATAAATTAATTGTAAGACTACCTATAGGTTTTCATAAAATTTAAGAGTTTACTGAGATATATCTTCTATAATTTACAGAAAGGATTTGTAGAGCACGAAACATGAATCTTACAAGACGATTACATAGGTTAAGATAGAGATTTAGATAATATACATAAAATGAGTTTTATTTTTATGTAGTCTGGATGAAGAAGGAATGATGAAGTCACTTTTATTGAATAAATAAATAAGAATCAAAGTAGAGTATGCAATTGGACATCGCATGGTGTGGTGGAATGAGAATTAACCAAACAAAATTTATTTCTGTTTTTAAGGTTTGTAATTTAATATTTTCTGAACCAGCAAAGATATCAAAAGAAAATTTTAAAATGATATTAAGATTTTGGTTTTTGGATAACACAATTTTTGATTTTTTGAATATCTCAAAAGCGGTAATAGAATAATAAAAATATGTAGTAGAAGAATACGTTGTCTCTGCTCAGGTCGCGCAAGCTCTAAACCTCTTAATAGCTTTTGGACGAATTTCGATGAGTTTAAATTATTACCGTTTTTAACACAGGATAGAACGTAATATTAGACCGTTACAATACGGTCTTCGGTAATGTGCTTAAAAAGCTTCTGAAGCTTCAATAAAGCCACGCATTGAGAAAGACTATATTATTATTAAATTAAGGAGGCTCCTAAATAATTTTTATTTTCCAGCCTCCTGAATAATTTCAAAGCAAAGGCATCATTTGTAATATTATGTACGATATTAATTTAATTTTGTTTCATTTCACTTTTTAATTATTAAATTAAATAAAATATTAGATATATAAATTTATAAAAAAAAACTTAGTACAATAAAAAATTAGTAGACCTTAACTCGTTCGCTACTAAAAATTTGTTTATCACGAAGTTAATACTTTGTAAGGACAGATTTTTAAATAAAAAAAATTTAAGGATGTTGGCATTTGTGGTTGTTCCTGCCATTGCCGCGTGAAAATGAAATTTAATTAAAAGTTTCAATTGACTTCAGGTCTGACATTCACACATTCACGGGAGCACAGCAAGTCAATTAGAGAAAAGGAAAAAACGAAGGATTTTAACACAAATGTCTCTTCTATAATCAAATCTAAAAAAATTGTGAAAATCAATTTGTAATTTATTAAAGAGTTTTTATTTTACTGCCACAGAAAAACACTGCAGCATAAATGTTTAAACAAAAGGCTTTCTGGACGGATACGTAATAGAAAATGTGAATATGTTAATTGAATTGAGTTTTCAGAGTGAAAACTGAATGAAAATGGAAAGGAATTTATTAGTTTTCTACTTCAGTATGAACATGGTTCAAGTATGTCGTCAGAGGGATTTCATTGTTAGCAAATGTCAGTGCTAATAAGTTTAATTGTTAAATGGAATGCAGTCATGTAAAACTAGTAAGAGCTCTCTAAAGCATTTAACAATAGGAAATAACTTAAGTTCCAACACAACTGAGTAATAAATCAATATTAGTCTTATTAAATTAATCATGTATAATCCCTATTCTGAATTATTATTCTACATATGTATATACCAAAATCCTACAAATGCGGTAAGACAATGGGCCAATAGGCCTAAGTGGATCCACTAGGTGTCGCCGGTATAACCTAACCCAACCTATATCCAAAAATTGTTAATAATACGTAAATATAATTTAATTAAAATTTAATATTTGCTCTCTCAATATTTTATTATATATTTGACCATATAAAGTATTAGATATTAAAATATTATACTTATATATAACATAAAAAGAAAACTTAAGTTAAGTATAAAAAAACCAACACATCCCTCTTTTCCTCCTAAAGCTCAACTTTCGATTTGATAATTAGTTATTGTATTTAATTTTATAGTAAGTTTTAAATCTCTCGTTTTATGATTTCGCTTCTTGAAATATAATACTTAATATAATGTGCCAAATATTTGGAAAAAAAAATGACAACTCTTTTTTACATATTGGAACCGATGGGATCAATTTTACTTAACATATTGATATGTGTTGCAGTTCATATTAATATTGTAAACTATTAAGTAATGTATCACACACATCATAAGTGATAGTTGCCCTCACTAACGCCTTTGACTGCTCATCTGGAATCGTTAGGGATCTATTGGGTCTATCTATTAGGGACCCAGGCCAACCAATTTTGATAACCTATCTACTTACTGTATCAACTTAATTTAAAATTTCAGGATCCTACACAGAGATTTATTTAAAGAGGAGTTTTAAACTTTTTCGTAATTATTAATTAAAAAACTAATTTATAATAAAAGTACTAGTACTCTAATAATATTTAAATGGCTAATGACCGGCTACTATGTTACTTGTGCTTTGTTATGATAAACTAATGAAGAATACAAACAAATTATATATTTATTTCAATTGCAAATATTCTGACATTCTTATGCTATACTCCTAGACTCTGATTACTTCAGTTATTATTAATTGCATATAGTTCGATTGAGTTTACAAGTTTCCATTAAGCAGGAATATTAGAAGAATTAGAAGTAAAGAGTCTATACTTGCTAAAGATAAATTTAACTGCTTTAGAAAGATCAGTACATATCAATTTGACAGTTGTTTTGCGCATGTAAATCCCGATTTAACAATGAGTTTTATTGGGGTCAGCTATTTTAGGAACTTTTGAGCCATTTGCCTAGTGACCTTCGACTGAAAATGTTCAACTTTAAAGCACTATATCTCCAAGACTAAACTATATTGAAATATGGTGTAAAATATGGAAAAGGTGGTTGCCAATATATATCTATTGTCAAATAGTTGTGCCCGGGAGATATTTGTGCAAGCACATCGAGACTGGTTTTTTTCAGGAAATTCATATACTGACTTGATTTGCCATGATAACAGAATAATTAATCGACTATGTTATCGGTGATATATTTATAAAACTTTATAAAGTTTTCTAAAAACTTTAATCATACAATTTTTTTTTAAAACCATTTTAAAAAATAAATTTTTGAAACTCTTCAAAGCATTTAAGTTTTTTAATATTTTAGAAAAAATACTTCTTAGAAGTTGAAATAAACTAAATTGTACTGCAATTCTTCTGCAAACTTCCTTATGTCTTCCATTATTAAAATCTAATTGAAAAATTTAGAGTTACGTGTCCTTAATTGATTTTTGCTAAAGTTTTAAACTTTTTTGGTTATCATTTAAAATTCACTTCAGCGTGAAAGACAATGTTTCCATGGTTGAGCATTTATTCTGCTTGTAAAACATACTAATTGATTGCATAACATTGTATCTTAAAATTAAATTCAAATTAGATAAAATGCAATTTCAATACCAAAACCACATATTCACACTTTATTTAAGCAAACACGTAAAACCTTTAGTAATTTTGTAGGATTTTTGTTAAACTTATTATTTTGACGTACGAGTAGAACGAAGGAAGGTGCACTGTAACTATTTAACCCTTCTGTAGCAATTCAAAATATTTGATTAAAAATATGCAAAAACGTTACATTTTAAAAACATTTTCAATTAGCATGCAGACAATTTGTCAATGGGTCGCTAAAACCATTTATAAGAAATGAAAATCAATTTATCACCTGATTGAGTCCAACTATTGGACTCAGTGTAAAGAAGATGAAAAGTAAAATACCTTCAGCAGATCAAAACTGCAGAAGATGTTAAACATAGTCTGGGATATATGTGACTTGCAAATTTTCGATAACAAATCTGAAGGCATTATTTGGTGAACCATAGTCAGATAAGTAGTGATTGGTTGCCGCCACTGTACTACTAAATCATATATTACTTGCGGTTTTTGCGAAGAATATTCTGACTCATAATAGGTTATAGTGGCTAAGAATAGTGATGATAAATTTAAACTAAAGATAAAGATTAAAAATTTAAACTAAATATGACAGTTAACTAAGTGACTTAAGCACGTCAACTCCTATTTTCTTTGAATATAATGATGTTATATTTCGGGAGTTTTACCTAGAATCTCAGTTATGGGAACAGATTTGTGATGAGAATTCAATGTAACTATGAATTTGTGCTTTTCGCAATATAAAGTATAATAAATGGTAGTGATTTGCAAATTTAAGATTAAGTCAATCATGAAGCAATTAAATTCGTAAGGGGTAATATAATAATAAATACCCATTTTATACGCATTCATTGAATACTCATTTTCGGTTAATCAAACAATGATCATTTTTTGTTCTAGAAATTGATATCAGTGTAGTCTGGAATACAGCTGATGATACAACTCTTTTTGTTTTTATCATAATATTATATGATAATTATATATTACAGAAAAAATCACTACAATAGCATAAAATAATTTCCAAATAAATAAAGTCCCAAAAAAAAAACTCTGGACGAATATATCCCTCAAAAAATAAATATTTTTTTAAGTTCAATAGTGGGTACTGTCGTTGTATTTACATCCGTAATTACACGTTGTTATTTGTTAGATATTCACAAAACTAAATAAAGGCACAGTTGAAAAATTATTGAACAGTTATTAGACACCTCTCTACAAACAAACAGTTAGCTTCTTAAAAAATTTCTACTTTAAGAAATAGACATAGGTGGGCACAGTCGTCTTAAAAAGATTTTTATAATTTATTATCACCTAATTTCCTGAATGTAATAGTGTTATATTTTATTATTCCAAATGTTATATTTGGAATATATAATAAATAATAAATATAAGTTTTATTATATTCAATTCAGCTTTAATATTATTTTCAGTATTCTATGTATATTTATTTATTGTTTATTAACAACTCTATATATCTGTTTCATATATATCACTCGTCAGATTGTTATATATATATAGATGATAACTTTCGTCTTCTTTATCTTCAGAATAATAAAATAGAAGGTAATTTGGCCCGCTTTGTTTTTATAGGTTCTAGAAAACTTAAGTATATGATATCAATAAATATTTCACCTTGAAAAGTTTAAGCTTTGTGACCCTATTTAGGAATATATGAAGTCGTTGTTGAAGAAGAATAAGCACATAAAATTATAAGGGAACATTTTGCTTTTCCTTTCAATAGGATTAATTTGTCCCAAATAAAATTAAAGGGTTAATAAAAATACGTACTTTTACTATCGAATAGAAAAGTACTTAGTGAATTCATTGTGTTGAATTCGAATGAAAACTTGGCAACAAAAGTTTTCATTTTAGTTTTATTTTGATTTTGAACTTTCGTACATCTTCCACCTTTTTCGACATATAATACGAATTGTAGGTGTTATGGACCGTATCCAGTATTTTGCTACGACTGCACGTAACTATAAGTCTTAAGCGACTGCCTGACCATCCGACCTCCTTACCGGTCAATAGAATGCCCTTGTTTTACAATGGAAGTGTGTTTAAAATACTATAATATCTTAGATTTTTTTACTTTTGTTATTTTATTTGTTTTTATTTTCACTTCTTATTTTTAAGTCCATTTAGTTTTTGGGGGCTTTGTTGATTGCAATTTACGTTTGCCTGTAAGTCAAACAAGATACAGTTTCAAAATAAAAATGTATTTTAAATACTGCAGAGAAAAATATACATTGATTTTCCATTAGAAAAAATTTCACATAGTCTATTTGTGGAAATATTTTAGAATAAATTTTTACTCGAAAACTTTGTTATTAATTCGCCTTCCTTAAATTGAAACTGCATTTATACTATGGCTTCTAGGTCTAGCAAAGGCATTGGCTTTAGGTTTTAATTGCTATAGAAAATAATTTAATAAAAAAATTAAATTAAATTTAATAAATTTAATTGAAATTATTTTAAATAAAAATAAAATGGAATAAAGTAAATATTATTAGATGAAATCAAATTGAATTAAATAAAATTAATGATTTTGAGTCCCGTCACAAATAATTTATTTTCTGTTATTACTTACTAATAGTGAGTAATTTTTTAAGTACAAAAATTTAAACTTCAATTAAATGAATACTTGAATTGACTATAGAGAGCCTTCGAATACATGTAAATGAATTAAAACAGAGTCAACCGGCTACCTCCCACTTTTGTATTTCTGTTAGTAATAAAAGTTTTCAGTCGCCCATCGGTTTTACAGTAATTGTGGTAGGGAAAGTAGGGAAGTAACTTTATTTTAAGAAATATATAAAAAAGGATTAGATCAAATTACCATAAAATATTAATTTGATTACTTTTTATTATGCTTTTTGCCAAATTTAAAATTCAAATTGGTCTCTCACATTCTCAATTCGGAGAGAGTTCACTGTTGATTTTACATCTATAGATGGCTGTCGTAAGTTCCTCATAAGGATAGGGATAAACCATATAGTTTAATATATATACATTTACAGCTCAAAAATCGGGTAGGTAGCGGAATTATTTCAAAGAACTGAAAAAATCATATACAGATTTTTCAGTATATTGTAGGCTGTCTCATAACAGTAGAGTCTTTAAGTTAGAAATGGTCGCTATTAATGAAGCTATAGCTTATATTTAATAAGTAGCTCAAGCTGCCCACTACTCCAATAATAGAAAACATGCTTATTATTATTTTTATTATATTATTGTTTATAAGTTTTTCTACCAAATAGTACCAATTCGAAATTAATAACATCAGTTTTTATATCTTGCCCTGATTAAGAAGTCAAAAAAATTTCAAAATATCGGAAATATTTTTACAAATTCAAATAAGAACTATATAGTATATTATAAAGTTCAAAAAACCTTTTATGAAAAATCTAATTGTCGTTAAGTTCAGTTTAATTTAAATCTAGAACGGCTTTTGACTGCTATACATCTCTCAACGACATATTGACACAGTTCACCATTTCTAGTTTCTAATTTCTCGGTTACAGAAATATAGCAGACAGTTGACAGAAGTGCGAGCCAGTCAAACCTGCTTAAGGCTTCAAGGCATTAATTCAAAAAAATTTTCAAATCTGGGCTTAATCTGAAATAATGCAAACATTTGTTGAGTCTGTATTCAGCAATGTAATACAAGTTGTGAGAATTCAATGATATGTAGACATTTATAAGTACATAAGCGAAGATAACAGTTTTGTGGTAGACTTGTTATTGGGTCACTGCCGGTTAGGGAACCATGCTAGAAAATTCAGTCTCTAGAGGGTCACTTTTTAGTGCTTTTTTATCAGTTTTAAAACTTCAAAAGAGCATTTAATGCATTAATGAAGGATTAAAGTGTGTTTTACCTTGAGTTGTTATATGATAGTCTAATCTGTTAACGAGTATAAGTGGTTATATGGTATAACTTATCAAAAATTAGGTTAAGTTCACGAGGCGACCTTGTGCCCAAAAATCAACTTCATATATCCTAACCTAACCGGCATCTATAAAAGATATTACTTGAAAATATGAAAAAATATCTTCTATAATTGATTGATTATAATAAAGTAGCTCAAATTTTTTAACAAATACAAGTAATGACACAGGTAATTCATGATTAGGTAATACATAAAATTTTATTAGTTTATTAAAGCTGTAAGTTAACATCAAAAAATTTTTTGAAAATATCTGTCAATTGAATGACATTAATTTTCATTATTTACCGATTGTTCGAAATACTGATTTTAAAAAATTGTAATCCCATTATTATAATTATTATTGTTAAGGGATGTGGCACTGCGACCGTCCGGTCTATTGTCCCCCTTTTGGGTTTAGAGTAGGTCTTTAAGCCCTGTAGCGTCAATAAAAAGTAGTATAAAACCTACTTTACAGAGATTTATTACCTCTTCCGTAAGAACAAACATTCCTAGGAATCTATTTCGTTTGTGCATTAGTGCAGGGCATTGTAACAGTACATGTGTGGCCGACTCGTAATTCTCTTCGCAGAATCTGCAGTTTGCATTCGCATGAACACTCAGTCTCGTAAGGTGGTGTTTTAGTTTACTGCGCCCTGTTACACTTCCTGTGACGATTCTAAGTATTTTTTAATAGGTTCATAAAATCCTGGTATCTCTTATTGTTATAAGTACTCATAAGTGATTTGGATTGTATTAATCCTAGTATATTATCCCAGTAATGCTTTTAATTCTGGTCTTCCTCTATTTTTATGAGAGAAAGGAGCGTACTATGTCCTAGTCCACAGAAAAGTTCCGGCCCCATAATCGGTGTGACTGCTCCTTTTATGGCTAGTGTGCCTACGTATTCTGTTTCGTATATGCCAGTAAGTCCCGGTAATAAAAAAATCGACACCTGATTTGATTCAGTCAGTCTTGCACCACACTTGAGGTCACTTGAAGCGAGTTTAGTGCTTTGATCGCCGCAGTATTGCGACAGTATTGTAATCCCATAAAATTAAAAATGTTTAAATAAAATTAAAGACCATTCAGTAAAATTAATATACATCGAATAATATTCCAATTGCTCAGTATAAAAGTTGAATTGTACATTAATGGACGATAGGAATCAGGTTGGCTACAATAAATTCTTTTAATAAATAATTTATAAAAAAATCATCTTGCAATTTTTAAATTTTTTTTATCTAATCAATAAGCTTAAATATTTCAATTTTAACACAATTTTATTAAAAATAAAAAACTAGACTCAAAAATATAATTTTAAAATATTTTAGAAACTTAAGCCATATAATTCAGATTGTTACTACATGATTTTCTCAAAAGATAATTATTTATATAAACAGAAAAACGTTCCACATAAATTTATTTAGCTTCATGGAATTGCAATAAATTTGGGAATAATCCCATGTATTGTTCATCTCGACTAAATATACATTTATGCAACGTGTCAAAAAAGCAGAAATAATATGAAATCCTTGCAAAAACAAAATGGAAGCGTGAGGGGAGGGAAAAACAATTTTGCTTTCATTAAAACACGCTACGTCAGCAAAAACTGCCGCAAATTTCCTATGCATTCAGAGACAAACCAACACATTTCCACACAAACTCACATATCCCCACAAAAAGGAAACACATGCAAATATTCAAAGGAGCAACTTGGAAAGTGTGGAGGAAGACTCAGCTTGACTGGGCTTGCAAAAAGTCCTCCGAAATGTAAACAACTGCTGAAAAGTCTTACCAAAATGGCTGTCAGGAATTTGCTCAAAAGCAATTTGCCTTTCTATTCTCAACAGTTAGTGTGCAAATTTTTATGAATTTTGCACTTTTGCTTAAAATATTAATGAAATGAAGAAAAATATCTGCGACTGTTCATTGTTCTGTGCATAGGACGCGCATATCGGTAAGCGGATTTGTGAACTGAGCGGAGCTTTTCACTGCATGCCCGATTTCATGACGTATGTACAATATTTACTTTGAATTATTTTTAAAGGTTTCAATGGTTCTACTTTCAACATTCGATATGAAAAAGTCGGTTCTTAAAACAAAACCAAACTAAAAAGAGAAAAAACGGTTTATGGACTCAAAATCTGTTTGCATTTAAGCCGGAAATTGTACAACAAATCCATTAGTCAGCTCGTCTGCCATGAAAGTGTGTGCCTTCAAATTGAAACGATAAATTAAACTTTAATGGGAATTCAGCAATTAAAACCGAGCCACAACGCAAGTGTCGTTCCAACCTAGAAGACTACTCCATAACGCATATACCCCGTACTGGCAGGCGTGTCCGGTGCATGAACAACATACTTGAGCACAACCACATGTGTGCACGCATATGAGCCGTCCTGCAACGAAATGCTCGGTCATTCCTTTTGGTCAGCAACTGCCAGAATGGCCAGTTTTAATAAACTTCAGTTGTTTGCCGGAAAAAATAAGTTATGGAGCAATTTCAGCTCTCTACTTTCAGCTCTCGGTATGCATAATGACGAGAAAGTTAAGTAAAAAGGATATGTAAACTAGTTTCATAAACTGCAAATAAATTCTAAACCAAAATATTTAGCAAAAGTTTATTAATCAAAATTTAATGATTTTATGTTTGTGTTCCTTGCACAAAATTAAACAAAACTCAAATTATTTTGGTCTTCGGCTTACATTTCAGATCACAAACTTTTTAAAATGATTTTTAGCTGCATTTATTAAGTTGATTTCGGTTGCTTTAGAAATGAAATTGCTTCATATGCTCTTTATTAAAATGTACGTACATATGTAGAAATATATACCTATATAGAAAAACTATTATAAACTTAAAAAGAGTGAATTTACAAAGGAATTGCAATTAGGCGTCAGAACACTTGGTTTTAATTTCTTAAGACATTGTTCTTCTTCTCTTGTCAAACGAGTATTTGGATTGACTTTGAATCTCACACTTTGAATAGATTTCACTCCAGTGTTGCATATGGTTTAAATGTACAAACAAATGTGATAAACTTATTAACTATCAGAATTAGGAGCCACTCACAAAATGTGGAAAAAATGAATAATATTCAGCTTGAAGGATCCAAAGGAGCACAGTGGATCAATTAGTTGTTCTCCATTTACATTATCTTAATATACGCCGATTCAATGGTGGTCTCGGTTAACGGAAATGTTAACTGCATATAATTGGGTAAGTCCATGGCTCTTCTTATACTAAACTGGTTTCTACAACATTAAAATGAATGTCAAGGATATTTACGTGTCTCTCAATAAAACATCTCTTTTGCGATCAATGAATCCAATGATAATTGGAACCTAAAAAGCTTATGAGGGATATTTACTATGTCTTTCAAAGTCATTGAAGGGTCAGGTTTCTCCATTATAAGCAAAACGCTTTTGATGTGAATTTTTCAAATTTTCAAAACTTTTTATATAAAGCATTTAATGAGGTTGCCAACCGTTGTCGTGATTCTATAGTAATCTCATTCATTCCAAATCATTTCAAAATGATTTTTTTTAGGTGTTTAGAGTTTTAGATACAGGAAAGTTTTCTATGAAGAGGGAGAGAGTGATACGCCTTATGATATTTGTGTTACGTTAGACTAAATAACTGCAGATAAGGAAGCTTAAATAGGGAATAATGAAAATTGTTAAAAAAAATCTAAAGATGACCATATTTATTCAATTTGAAAGGTAGTTGTACCTTAATCAATCTGGAAGTATTCCACCATCCCACAAGACGGTTGAGCTTATAGATGAAATGATTCCATAATGTTTATATATTTTTTAATAGACATCTAGACATGTTTGGTGAGAAAATATTTGAATTAATGTAAATATAATAATTTGTATTTATCAACCTCAATTTTAATTCTTCAAAATTTTTTTTAAATTATACAAATATTTTTAGAGCAGAGTGTTTAATTTTGCAGAATATATAACCTTAATAAAATTCGCTAATGGAAAATATTGACTATTATAGTAAATTACAAAAAACCTTTAAAAACTTCACGAATAGTTTAATTGCTAATAATAAGAAGAAAAAAAGTTGTTAGCACCTCAAAGTTTCTTTGGAATGGATAGAAGACGTTAACTGAATAAGCCGGATACTTTCCAGAAAAAATTTTACATTTTATATTCTTTAAACATTTTAAAAATGTTTTTAAATGGTTTTTTTTAAATTTTAATTGTCCATTAATGCAGAGTTCATAAAGATATTATAAACTTTAGGTTTATCCATAAAAGTTTGGGTTTCCCATTTTAAAAGTGAATCGATTTTGAAGATATTATGGTATCGGGTCTATGTATTCGTAGCTGTGGAGATGTGCAAAATCACTTTTGCAGTAATGTTGCTTTTTTCCATTTTAAGCTCATTTAATTTGCCAAAATCATCGGCAGCAAATTTTTAACTAAAAACGTTCTATCCTTAACCATTTGAATGCCAGGAACTTAGCTTCACAAAAATTTTGAATGCAAAGGTTATCAAGGAAAAAGTGAATAAATAGACAAATAAACAAAAAGGCCTTTCAGTGAAAGCACAAATTCACTGCTCATTCTTCACTTCCAGCCTTGCTGCCCTGCTGCCTTGCAGTAATTTGTGTTTTCGTGCTTAATGTTTCAGTCAAAGTGAGCTAAGGGTTGAGGATTGTGGATTGAGGGTTGAGGTAGGTTCAGCTTGAGGGTATACCGGTAAAATGTTAAAATTTTCCGCATAAGAAAAGCAAAAGTTTTATTTTTTCTCTTGAAACATTTTGCGAATTTTTTTTCTTTCACAAAGGAATTTTATTTATTACTTTTGACACTGGGTGTGATTTTATGAAATATGAACCTGTTAGATATTTTGGCAGTAAAATAAAGTTTAATGGCATAATAAAGCTCGTTATCGTCAAATTAAAACAAATCTATTTCATTACCAATGAATTTCATGTACAAATATTTTGAATACCAGTTGTGTAGTCTACGCAGTACAGTGTATTGAAAATAACTAAAGTATTGCATCCGGATTGTTTGGGTTACTTAAATTCATTGCTTACAAAGTTTTTTAGCTTTGAAAGGTCATATATACTAAGGCTATGTTGACTGCTTAGTACTTACTTACTGCTGCCCTTCTCTCTAGTGGATCATAAGGCCTCAACGATTTCTCTAAATCTTACTCTGTTGCGTGCTTCTCTCGTAATTTGGTTCCAGGAGGACTCTGCGTCTTTAAGTTCCTGGTCTACGGTTCTTTGCCTTCTCTTAGCTGGAGTTCCTGGCCAGAGGCTGCCTTGTGGGTTCCAGCGTAGGGCTTGCTTTGTTATGCAGGTTGATATTTTCCTAAACTTGTGACCACTCCATTTCAATTTTCTTCTTTTAATTTCATTGGCAGCTTGTATTTGTTTCGTGCGTTCCCAAAGATTGGTATTGGATATGCGATGCAGCCGCCGTATTTTGGATACGCGATTGAATAGGAGCCGAGTTTTTCCACGTTTCGCATCCATAATACAATATTGATTTGATGCTTAGTAATAGCAGTCAAAGATGGATTAGATCATGCATATATGGTGTGTTAAAATTTCTATGGAGCTCACCCCCAAAATTCGTAATAAATATAAATTGGATAAAACAATACCATAACCCTAGGATCTGCAATATACATAATAGGGTCTATGTCAGAAAATAAATTTACTTTGAGTTGTATAATATATTGTAAACTTTAGTATTCAATAAAAATAAAACAATAAAATCAAAATGTAATCATATTATTATATGGTTTTATTATTATAATTTAATGTAATATTTTTGCATTTGAACTTTGAAGTTTAAATGTTATTGATATATATTTAATTGATAATCTCTCCCTTCTCTATATTTATAAATATTGATTGAAATATGAATATAAATAAAGCTTGTTGCAATATTACTACTGTTCGATAAAAACCTCCGTTTTGGCAATTTTCATTACCAGGAAGCGCCGCCAAGCACCCAGAAAATTAAAGGTAGAAGAACAAGAAATAGAATGGGCCGATACTCTCAAATACCTAGGCATAACCTTTGATAACAAGCACTCCTGGAAAGCACATTTCAACTCGAAACGAGCTCAAGCTGCCCGTATATTACACTCCCTTTACCCGCTCATCAGCAGCAAAAAGCTAAACATAAAGAATAGAGTTAGCATATTTAAGCAGATTATTAAACCTGGATTATTAAACCAAAATCAACTTTAAAAATTCTTCAAAGAGGGCAAAATATTGCCTTAAGAAAACTGGTTAACGCCCCATGGTACGTAAGAGGAGCGGATATCCACAGAGATCTGAGAGTCGATTCAGTCGAAAAATACATTAAAGATCGTGCTTTGAAACTGTTCAATATAATTGACAGTCACAATAATCCAACTCTCAGCATCCTAAAAATATAGCGAAATTTGATAAACACAGGCAGATACAAAGATATCAGATCCATCATATTATAAAGCCCCGTATTCAGTTATTGTTAGTGTGACTTAAAACTGTCCACAGATAAAATAGAGTAAAGGTGCTGATTCACCAACTCAGACATCTGAATATCAATGAAATATATTTTGAACAATCATCAAGTTTTAACGACTATCCGAGGAATACACTTAAGCCTATTACTCCAATGTATAAAATTCAAAGAGTGTAAAGCTATATGGAAATGAAGTTTACAAAGCTCTTTAAGGAGAGGTCTTATAACTGCTTAAATTTTTTCATAAAATGATTCCCTGCCATTAGTTATAAAGAAGTGATAAGTTGCAGACTAATGATATCTGTCAACTATATTGTCCATTTTCACAATATTATATATATGAAAACAATTTAGTTAATCAATAATGTATGAAAAATATCAGTTATAAATAATTTATAATTTTATTTTTAGTAAAATTACAGTATTTTTTATTAAAAAACTATTCTTTATAAAACTAGTAATATTTTATGTTCTGTTCTTAAAGTGAGTATTAAGGATTTTCAATCATTGCTGCAATCTATAAAGAAATAAAAAAAAATAAACAAAAAAATAAATATAATAAATTAATAATAATAAAATATTTTTAATTGAAAATTTTAATTAAGGTACCCTAAAAATAAATAAAATTTTTGCATTTACAAAATGTATAAGTGGGTTCTCAGCTGTTTATGTTAGTGTTATTTTTCCAAATTTACTGGTATTCAACTTATCAATCGTTCAATGCCAAGTACAAATATTCAATATGAAGACGGGACTTATATGGTTGAAGCGCCACTGAAATAAATCGTATAACCATATGGTTACATATGTCTACTCATTATTAATGCATCATGATATGATTGAATTGCAAACAAGATTATAGTCTATTTACCATTTTATCTGACCTGAACGTACAGGCCTGAACGTAAAACTATTCAGACTCTAGCCCGAGAGATAGCTTAGTGACTTTAATGAGTTGATATTTTATTATAAAAAATAAATCAAACGCTGTTATTGAAATTCATTTTTTGCTGTAAACTTCAATATATCTAAAGCTATATTTTTATTGCTTAAGAGCGGATACTTTTCAAAAGAAATAAATGAAAAATTTGTGTTACATGAAAAATTAAAAGAAAATTTAATAGAGCAAAAAAAATATTAAACTTTATTTTTGCTGAAAATTAATTACTATTTACTCACCTATACATATGATTAATAACAAACTTTATTACTTTAGAAGAAAACTGACAGACTCTATGTTCTTCTTTTGAACTACCTTAAAAGTTATATAGGTACATACTACCTGAAATGTTACATATACATACATCAACGCTATAAACTCTACGAATTCGTATAATATTTCATCAATAACTTTATCAATATTTTCAACTCTCATCGTTGGACTTTCATGATGTTGTTAAACGTAACATTAAACCACTTATTTTACATTTATTGGAAACATCTCAGGTATCGTTATAATTGACATCAACTTACTTATATCTGCATCCCATCCGGCGTCGACATTCAAGCGTTTGTTTTCCTCCTTTAAAAAAGTAAACAAAG
>NC_051847.1:95646819-95670710 GCF_002237135.1 Teleopsis dalmanni | reverse complement strand
GTCTTACTGTTGTTGCTGTTTTTGTTATTCTGACTGTTACTGTTACTGTTATTGTTGTTGCTACTGTTATTATCGCTTTAAAGCTTTTCATTATATATGGAAAAATTTTTCCGTTGGCATTAAAATATTGTCACATAGTTGTCATATTTTCCATTTTCCATTTTCTGTTTTTATTAGTGCTCACAATTTTGATGTGCACAAATTTGCATAAATGGTTAATGTTTCCTGACAGTAAAACGTCCGAATATTTTTATAAAAAATATGCTATTATCCTTTTTCTTTGAATGTGTGCCCTTTAGTCCTTAAAGTCGGAGCAAGTAACAATGTCAATGTTAAGAAAATGAAATAATAAAACACTTTAACATACTAACAAATTATAATTTCTTTAAATCTCTTTATAAAAATTTCTTTGAAATTTCTTTGAAATTTCTTTATATATTTAGAATTTTAAATTATGCTTTGATTTAATACTTTTTATTTCTATAAATATTTTAAATTTAAAAGATTATTATAACTACAGTAAATACTGCCAAATACAAGATTACTTTTGTATTTAATATTTATAATGTACTATTAAACCTGTAATAAACCTGAAAACTGCTGTATTGTCGTCGTAAAGCATTCGCTTTTTATTATAATATGGAAGAGCATATCTATATATAAAACTGAATCAGTTTTAATAATTGAGAGTCTATGCTCTCAAAAAATTTCAAAGAAATTATTTTTAATGGATTTGTGACTAGTAGGAGATCCGCTATTGAGAGAGAAGAATAATCCATTTATCGGGACAAATCTGCACCTTGTCATCAGACGCGCTCTCTAAATGCTTCATTGAAATGAACAATTTTAACCATTTATTCAATTAATTTTGACTATTCTTAAACGATAGATTACCATTTTGAGGGAGAAATTGGATATTAAGTCTATATAATGCCCAGTTAACAGCCTTAAACTAGATTCCATAAAACAAATATGAAAGCTCAAGCCAAAAACTAAGATCGAATTAAGGGAAACTATAAAAAAATGTTGTTTGAAAAGATAAAAGACGAATATTTGAAGGCTTTGTATGAAATTATGTCTAAGTGGGTAAAATGTGTTATTAAAGCCGGAGGTGGTAGTCTGTTCATATATTTAAGGTAACTTTAAAATATATTTTGTATGTACATTTTGAGTTAAGTCAGACAATCTTAATACCATATATATTTTTAACATAAACATCTATCTGTATGTTGACAAATTTCCTATTAACGAAACAAACTAAACGATCTATTTGTGAATCTATTCAAAAGAAGATTGAATATGGTTGCAAAATAATTTTTTCTAAAAAGAAAAAATGAAACTTATAATTTTTTTTGATGTCAAAATATTCATATAAAAGTGAACTAAACGAAAAAGAAAGCAAAATGTAAATTATTCCGAAAATTCACATCTCTTCTATTAATTGATTATAATACGTTATATGTAAAACACCATAAAATAGATATGAATCCAATAATTTGCTTCTCTTCTTATATGTACACAAAAATTTATCATATATTTTTATATCAGCCAATTTTAAATTAAGAATATGTTATTTTCAGAATTTCAATATCTTTCATTTTAATGCATTAATGTGAAAAAACTACGTATGGTCTTCCCCTTTTTTCAAAAATGTCAAATCTTGAAAAAAAAGCAGTTGTAACTTTTTCTATGAATCTATATTTTAAAAAATCTTGCATTCACACTAAAAAATACTCAGGTTAGTTCAGCAGAAGTTCATAAATCCCTAAACGAAAAAGTATATTAACTAAAAATAATTTTATAAAAATTTAAACTTGACAGGTAAAAAGTTTAGTAGTAATTAAGTTTTAATTAAAATTTACAAACAGAAGAAAATTTTAATTTTCTTCAAATATTTAAAATAACAAATTCTGAAATCTATAATTTTCAGAAATTTATTAATATAAAAAAACTGATTATTAGTAATATAAATGAAAATTTTAAAGAAATTAAAATTAAGTTTTAATTAAGTTAAGTAAATGAAAAAGGGAGAGAAAGCGCGTTGCTTCAACTCAAGCTACTTCTTTCTCTTGAGCTTTTTATATTATACAGCTATAAATTAATATAACTATAGATTATATCTATTATATAACAAATTCAATCTAATAAAGCTAACTAATAAAGTGAAATAATAGAAAATTTACCTGACATTACTTGATCGAAATTTTTAAAGATGAAATCCTTTTGATTTTGTAGATTGACTTGTTTTTAGTTTTCTATAGATGTTGTCAATTATTAAAGAGAAATTATTTCTTATTTATTAATTTTTATATTCAATTCACAATATATTATTACTTAGGATTGATATTTTAAAATTCTTTTTTTATTTAATAAGTTTAATATTTTTATAATTATATATATTTATATATAAGCTTTCTGCATACATTAAATACTAAGCACAAAATTGACTAATACAAGTATAATATTTTATATATTTTGTATATCAGTTTTTATATAAAAACCAAAATTATTTATTAATATTTTTATATATAATTTTTTTATTTATCATACATTCACATTTTACATTTTTAATATATTTTGACTAGCGGAAGTTTTTTTTAAATACACAATTAAAATTTGAATATATTAAGCACGCAACTTAAAGTAGATCATTGCTTAAAATTATTAACACATTTTCTATTACAAATTTTAGTTTTTGTTTTTGTTTTTTATATATATTTTAATTATAATTTTCATATAATATTAAGACTTTATTTTATTTGTAGATTAGTGATGTGTTTTAATTCCTTTTTGCATTGTTTTTTAAATATAATTTTAAATTTTGTTTGGAATGATGTTTGATTTATCTGAAAATTAAATAACTTAATATTTAAAAATATTTTACTTATTAAATTATTGTAATATAAAGATTTTTATATTTGCACCCTGAAGTAGTGAATTTTTTTAAAAATTGAAATTTTCTTGAAATGTAGTCAAAATACAATTTTTCTTATGGAACGTAAAATTTTTAATTAAGAATTTAACTAGGTGATTTGAACAAATGCTCTTTTTGTCTCTACATTTCTGAAGCGATTGTAAAATTGGATAACACACGAGTACAAAACTCTTTAAATATACCTACAGAATGTAATCGATCTACTGCAAGTATGCTGAAATGTTTTCTTCAATCAATATTATTTAAATTCAAGTAAATCCTAATTTATAATTCTTAACTTATATAGCTGTGGTTTATGCTCTTCCTGAAAAAAATCCATGGCAAGTGCAGTTGTTGTTTATGAATTAGTAAAAAAACAGGAAAATTTGAAATTTGAAGTATGCGATGGCTTTAAATGTTTCAAAATACATAAAGCCATCGTATATCGGTTCTCTACAGGGCCCAATACCTGACACTTGCTATCCAAAAATAATATACGACCAATTAAATCAATAGGTGCTTCAGAAAAACACTTATCATGGACATTTTGCAAGCTATCGTATATCGATGAAAAAATACTGCATAGTATTCTTAACACTTGAGATCCAAAAATTATATACAAACAATTAAATGAATAGATGATTCGGAAGTCCACTTATCATAAATATTTTGCAATATTAGAAACATCTGGCCAGTCTAATAATTCATTATATTAAAAATTAAATTTTCTTACAAACAAGTACATAATACATATCACATATATAAGATGTACAAATTTTATTTGTAATTAAAAAAATAAATATATTAAATATAAACATAAATAAATATAATATGTAATATATTTTATATTTATATTTTAAATTAAATTACTTAATTATTATTAAATTAAATTTTCTTACACACAAATACATAATACATATCACATACACAAGGCGTACAAATTTTATTTATAATTAAAAAATAAGTATATTAAATATAAACATAATTAAATATAATATATAATATATATTATATTTATATATTAAATATAAATAATATATATTATATTTATATATTAAATATAAATTATATATATATTATTTATATTGAAATTAAATGGAAAATGATCATTTGTAAAATATTTAGTGCTGACAAAGAATATTATATTATTATTAATATTATAATATTATATTTACTTTAACAATCATGGAATACCGTTAGTATAGTTTTGTTTGGATTTTGTATGAATGTACAAAAATTACCTCTTATTACTGCATATTGAGTGTGTAGTAATATGAGTAATAGGACCTTATATCTTATTACTGAGTCCCTACGCTCTACTTAGGAGAGAAGGACGGCAGTAAGTAAGTACTGCATATTTCTCTTAAAAATAGGGATAGTGAATGTTTGCCGAATTTGTATTTAATTTCAATTTAATAAAATTATTATTATGTATGCATTTTAATATATATATTAAGTTCTTAGAATTTCTTATATGTGTTTTTTATATACTACAAATATAAAGCAAAATGATATAATATTGTTTTACACTACAGTTGCTGTTGTGAACTAAGTAAATAGAAAATAATTATTTAAAAAAAAATGTCTAATGTCTCTATGTCTGTGCAAATGAATAATTTTTTAATTATTTTGAATATTTAAATGACACAAAAACAATAAAAACTTTTTTCCTAATATTAACAAAAATAAATTTTTTTTTAGTTTTAGCAGATATTTTTGATGCAATTAACAGATTTATGACCAATAATTGAAAACTTAACAAGGAAAGTATTTTTAAATAAATTAAAGTAAATTTTATGACATTTTAGTTCTTCTAATATTTTATTCAAAAAATAAACTCTATAAATCAATTACTAAATGAAATATATGAAAAATCATAAAATCTTATAATTGAGACGTTTTGAGTTTCCACAATTTAATTACTTTCAGACAAAAAGTTTATATGAATGTATTAATTATTTTTAACTCAATACAATCAATTAAAATATAATAAATTCAATAAATAAATGGAATATTTTCAATTTAATATAAAAAATTTAATTACTTCGTTATGATTTCAAATCAAAGAATTTTAAATGATTTTTATTTTATGAGTAAACAAGATATCAAATCAAGGTTTCCTTATCCTTGCTGTGTTTTATGTTCATAATTTCAGAGTTTAATAGCACCCATAAAGCCTAAAAGTATCCATGTCTTTATTTTATATGGAAAAGCAGTTGTTCCAAAATAATAAAATAAATTCTGAGAAAATGACTTCCGAATTGATTAAGATTTGTTTATTAACTCAGCGGAAGTGTGCTGGATTCGGCACTGTATTCATATGAATTTGCACTGAAACATTTACCGATTGCTTAATTTATGGACATTCATGATGTGAATTAGTTACAGCCAATTTGTGTCAGCACACGTAAGCATTTTCACAATAAAAGCGTTTTTATTTTGCGTGGGAGGGCAGAGTTCATAAATTTTAGCAATTAACCATTTTGCCGAGCAGTTTCTTTCTGGTAATTAATTAATAAAACTAAGCACCAAGATTAATGTCGAACCAACCCTGATTTATGGTGAGACATGTGATCCATTGGCTTACATTTACATCTGTTTTCCCGTTTCCTTATGGTAATTCTCACAAGGATTAAGAAATATTGACGGAAACATTCTCAATAATAACTTTTTTTTTGTTAACTGAAATTGTATTTATATTATTTTGAAAACAATTTTTTTTCACATTTTATATATAAATAATTTATTTTCATCTTTACAAATGTGTAATATATAATTTTATGATGTCGATTTGAAGAACTTGTTTAACTTAGGGCGATTTACTTTTAACATATATTTCTAATATTATTACTAAATATATATTTTATATATGTCATGAAACCCAGAAATTTTAGAAATTTTGATAAAATTGCAGATATATTTTACCTTCAGCTCTAAAAAATATATGTGTACGTTTCTAAATAGATTAGAGATAAATTGATATTCAACTTCTAGCTTTTTTCTTTATAAGGTTTAAAAATTATTTTTAGTAAGCATTATGTAAGCATTATATAAATTCATAATGAAAAAAAGGCGAACCTACAAAGCGTCTAGAGTGAAATCAAAAAACGCAAATGGCAATGGATCGGACATACATTATGCAAGCCAAGAAAGCCCTAAAGTGGAACCCACAAGGCGTGATACTTATTGAACGACATCTGCACGGCAGCTCCAAATAGGATACGGTTCAGAGGAATTGTTGAAACCCTATGAATATATTACGGAACATATGAAAATTTGCCATACTAATAGCAGCGTAAAGAAACATAGAAATAAGCATCAGTAAGTTATACGTTCCCAAATACCACGAACGCCTTCACGTTTTTATTTATTCTATAATTGCCACATAAAGTAAATAATCTAAGAAAAATAATTTCCATGGAATTGCAGTTTCCATTGAATATATGCTATGCAAATAGAAACAATTAACAATTCGCTACATAGGTATGAGGTGGTGCCAAGTGTATCCAAAGGACAGCCTCATTAACTTCTGTTAGTTAAATTGATATTTAAACATACATATTGTTTAAATATAAAGGAGAAAGTTATTATATGATATGGCATTCAGTATATATTAATGGTTACATTCAATTTAAAGTTTGATGAGCTTATTTACTCAGTAAAAACAACATATATTATTTATATTCTGTATTATTCTTTTATAACAAAAAGCATAACACATATTCCATTATCAAAGTACCTGGTATTCCATATACTAACGAATATCTTATTTTAGATAACACCAATAATGATTAAATTACTATATTTATCTTCTTTACTTTAAACTAAAAACAATCGAATTCAAAACAAATCTACTTTGTCAGATTTTTCATTATTTATATTAAAGCTTTATTGAATTCTTAACTTACATTACACATGAAATGCCTGGTACTTGGCAAAGTCGTAACAGCTGCAGCTAATGTCTCTATAAAGCATAAAGCAGAATTGGATTACTAAGCTTAATATTAAAATCTCATATAAGTAGCTACTAGTGGTGCAAGATGAGATTACTATTACACTGTATTTTATTACGTTTGATTCTCACATTCAAACCAAATTCAATTTGCCTATAATCCTACAGTACGTATAAGTAACATTTAAAATACATGCGCACTCATTTTACTAACGCATGTGTTTATAGGAGTTATTCTAAATATTAAAAAATATATTATACTGAAATTGCTATTATCAACTCAACTCAACTCTGAACAATCTATTAGTGACAAACTTCTTCAAATTATTGCAATAAATATCCGAAATAAGAATATATTTTTCAAAGTTGCATTTTGAAACATTATTCATGTATTTGAAGAAAATATATATATATATATATATATATATATATAGGGTATATCCTATTAAACCTATATTTTAATGAAAATATATAAGATATTATACAAATGGACATATTTATATACTTGGTTTCAGGTTGATATTAAGAATGAAAACCGACTATTGTTAATTATGATATCAATTAAAAAGCCTCATCCTTACATCCTTACATTTATTATTAACATAAATTTTCTAATAAGGAATTTTACGTCATATGACAAGAAATCCATTTCGAATAGAATCAAGGTAAGATCTTTCATTTTTACTGAAGTAAATTCTTGAGATGACTTTATAGTTGTTCGGACATCGCCAAATATACATTATCACTAGTCTTTGGAAACATCGATTGGTTTAATTTCTCGTTTATAATTTTTTAAAATCGAAGTGCCAAGAATTGAATCCTGTCTAAATTGCATTGTAGACCGTGTGATTACATAAAGTCAATGTACACTTAATTTGCGTTATACAAATTTAGAAATTGTACTTGCGATGTTATAAATGAAAGCGAACGCATAAACCACAGCTATATAAATTAACATACTATGTTAAGAATTGTTTTTAAAATTTGAACGGTATAATATGTAGAAAAAATTTCAGATTAGTTGCATTTTGCCAACATATTTTATATAAACTATACCAAAATGAAAACAGACACTAACGGTGGCGTCAGGTTCAAAAAAAACAACAACAAATCAAATATTTTAACAGTTTAATAAAAATAAATTAAAATTTAAGCTTTATGTTACCCCTAGTCAGCTTTATATTACCCCTTTTCCCATTTCTTGACACAACTATTATCTCTTACACTTAAGAGCATACCCGTGTTTATAGACTTATCAAATTGCATCTCTTGTACTTGAATGGAAGAGTGACACCTACGTTCGTTCAAACCCTTAATGATTCGAACTTCAACTGTAAGGTAGTCGTTAAATTCTAGCGAACTAACGGTCTTTTATATGTTGTACCACAACAGATCAAATATTTTTTCTAATTAGCTTTGGTATGCAAGGCTGTCAAAAAATCATTTCGAAGCTTCAAAAAATCATTTCAAAATTTAAGAATGAAAACTTAGATCGGCACAAAATAAATATTGTATATATCAGTAAAGTTGAATGATTCTAATGGTATGAAATATGCGCTGTTAATATAAAATGATTTTAAATGTTTTTATAAGAAAGGACTTCTCCAATAGCGAAAACAGATTCTCTAATACTGCAATACAATCCACTTTCAACACTATTAATTGTGTGTAATAACATAGGAAGTGCTGGGCATGTTAGTAATACAAAAATTCAAGTCATTCGTTAAAATACAGGTAAGTCTATATATTCAAATTGCATCGACTTGATGCTGATTATAAATTATAATTATGAATAAAATTTTTTTATACAATAAAAAATGTGTACTATATTAGAAGTAATAAGGACCCATCTTAAAAATTTGTTTATTAATAGTAATTATGAATAAACTTTTCGGCATAATTTCTTTGTCTGAGGTAATTTCACTAATTACTGTAACTCGAATAATGAAGTTTAGTCTGAAAAGTTCTTTTATTGAACTTTATTAATTATTATTGATCAACAAAGTCGTTAAATTTTGAAAATAAACTGATCATTTCATCGAATGCAAATCTAGAACCTTCTGCAATCGTTACATATATACATAATTGTCATATAAAAAATATATTGAACTATCGACTATTAGTGTAGACTACAGTATAGTAAAGTACAATAAAATAGAATATAAACTTATATTTCGTTATGAGAAGATATCTATTGGTTAGCTGTTGTAAAATTGTAAAGCTAATTTTTATTAAAGAAACTTCTTTTAATTCTATATACCATATTGTTGTTGTTTTTTTTTTTGAAATATTTAATGAATAAACAAAAAGCAAACTATTTGATTGTATCATCTTAAGTTCTTAAATATTGTTTGTACTATGGGCAGTGATCAAATCTAGAAGAAGAATTATTACATTTAAATCAAAAACCAAAATATTATTATGTTTTTTCTTTTTAATTATTTATTTTAGTTTAACTTTTTTGATTACCTCTTAAACTTAAATTTTGTATTAATAATTGTTATTAAGTTTTAATTTTATTTTAATGCGTCTAGAATTGTTAACGAAGCAAATTATTTACAAGCCTTTTTTCGATATATATCATATTAATATATGTATTTTTGTTATTTTATTATTAAATTTACTTTTAGCACTTAACTTTTTAAGTTTTTAGCATTTTAATTACTTTATGATGTTTAATCATTTCTAATTATTACTTTAAGAATTATTTAATAAATTGTGTTGTTGTTGTTGTTGTTAATTAAACTTTATTTTTTAAATTTGATTTTTGTTAACTTTTGTGGTACAGCGATTGCTAATAAAACTATTGTTTTTACATTTTTATGTATATATTATTGTGATATATATACGTATGTATTTATATATACACAGATATTTTCTCAAATATTTACATACACACAGTTGGGCACCTGCAGCACACATTTTTTATGTTGCAACATGGCGCTGCGATAAAATTTCCAACGATTTTCCTATTTTCCGCATAAACATTGAAATTGTATGAATTCTATTTTATTTTATTTTTATTATTTTTAAATTGAAATTTAAATAAAATTCTCTTACATGCACAAAATTATTAAAATATTTTTGTTTTTTTAACTTTATTCTGCACTAAATTCACGAACACACACACATACATATTTGCTAACACGCAGGCACACATACTGCCCCATATTCCCGTTTCAGGATGCACTGCTTGGTGTGTATGTGTAATCTATATTATTTTTCCAATTTGAAATGCTGTAACTTTGTATGCAAAATGTAGGTTAGAGTCCCTTTAATCCTTCGTACTCTTCGCAATTTTTCAAAGGAAGCGTATTTGTATATTTTCTTAATCGCTTTTTAAATGTTTTGTTTGATTTTTTTATTTATTTTTATTATTTTAGTATTCAAATAAATTAAAACGCGTGCACTTCACGGAGACCACAGTTCGTGTGAGAAGTTCGTCGGCGACTGAATATTTTTCCGATTGACGTAATCGTATTCGAGTTGTGTTCCCTATATTTCTGCTTAAATGTCCTGACATTAAGGATAGCAGCTACAGTGAGAATACGAAAATGCGCATGTAAAGAAAATCCGTTGAGAAAATAATAAAAATGTCAAAAGCAACGTGCACAGCCATCATCTGCCTTAATAAGTGTAAACAAAATTTGTGTCAGCAGTGCGAATGTGGCGTTGTTCCTAACCTAACCTAAAAAGAAACATGTGAGGTTTATCAGTGAAACCCAAATCAGCTGAGAGCGCACACTTTTTGGGATTTCCTTCCTACTTAAAGAGTTGAAAGCATTGTTTTGGAAAATAACTTTTTTGGACTTTTTTCGATTTTTTTGGATTTTTTTGGATTTTTTACGAGTTCAAAAAGTAAAAGTGGAACAGTACGTGTACTTTTTAATGCATTTGAATATTAAACAGTTATAATTGATATAAAAAATAATTAACCGATTTAATTTCTATAAAAAAAAAAATAATTATATTTTATAATTAAATTTCTTCACTATTAGTCCAGTATCATCTATTAGAGTAAATACTCCGTTATGAAAAAATATATTGTAATAATCTTTTGATCTAAGCATAATAACCAACTCTTACAATTAAATCACTGTTGAATGGATTTACGAGTATTATTTTATTTTAATTTTTTTTTGTTTTGCTTGAATAATTTTTATTTTATTTATTTAATATTATTATATTTTATTTTATGCTATTTTATATCATTTAATTTTATTTTTTAATATTTTATTTTATTTTGTTTTATTTTGTTTTATTTTATTGTATTTCGTATTATTTGGTTTTTGTTTTATTTTATTTTATTTCATATTATTAATAATTTATTGTTTTAATAACCAAAATTTTTTAATAATAATTTTATTTTAACAAACTAATTGGTTTATGGTTACATAAAGCAATTTTAAATAAAAATTAGTTTTTAACATTTTTTTAAACCAATATTTTGATTATATTCTATAGTCATCTTTAGGTTAACAATGTACATCAAGGTCAAAAACAAAATTATTATTTTATATTAATATATTTATTTTTTGTCTTATTTTATTTTACTTCATATCAGTTTGTTTTATTTCATTTTATTTCAATTTATTTTAGTTTTTAATTTTATTTTTTATTTTATATCATTTTTCTAATTCTATATTACTTCATATAATCTTATTTTACTTTATTTTTTTTTTCTTTAATTTTATTTAATTTTAATTTATTTATACACTAAAGCCGTTTCCAACATAATAGAGCTTAGTAAGTAAATTTAAAGCAAAGATTTGATTATTAAAATTAATAAAACTTATTAATTATTGCCATTTTCATACATGACTACGTCTATAAAAAAATAAATTTGATTTCTTTTACTGAGGAGCACTAATAATAAACATTTCAGAGTTTCTGAAAATGATCACATCGAAAAATTCCTTCTGAGCAGCTGTTTTATATATTTCATTATATAAGTTATAAGTTAAGTTAAGATAAGTTAGTTTTAAGAATTATTATAGTATTTACATCTAGTACCTATGATGTATTCCTATTCTATCAAAAGATATAAAGCAGTAGGTGATGTATTGGAAATAAAATCGTATATGAAGAGAACCAGAGAAACAATTTGATTACTTAAGGATGCGTTCTTTAAGATATTATAGTGGATGCAGATTATATTAATTTGGATGTTAGTTTTGTAAAGAAACTTAAAAGTAACATCGATTAGTTATGGCATTAAATACCACTGCTTGTCAACATATCACAAGCAAAGAAAAAACCTTATTATAATTAGCTATACCGTATTATTTCTAATAGCAACTAATAAACATACAAAAACTATATAACTTCTGCTACCATGTCAACCACGCTTTCGCTAACACACGCTAGGGGGTTGTATGGTTAAAAAAGATTTTGAGTAAGGCAATAAATAAAAAAGATTGAAAAACACTGCTCTAGACCGTCACATATATTTACATCTGATACTTAATCTGTTAATCTTTGCTAGTTTGAAAACTATATGGATATGAATTGAGGAAAATTAGATTTCTATATTCTTTAAAATTATCTGAACACAAAACGAAATAACAATAAACCAACTTAATTAATAATTTAAAGTCCAATTAAAAATTCAATGTTAAATTTTCAAAATATTCTTATATATCCTTAAATTATTATATAAAAATTTATTATTTAATAAATCAGTGCATTATTATTATTTTGAAGGCATTGTCTGTATAAAATTTTTGTCTTTCATACTCATACTCAAACAATTACTTATTAAATATATTAAATAATAATATTAATATCAAATATTATAATAATTAAATAATATCGAACACTCATATTTCGAGCTAAATATGAGAGAAATATATATCTTGTTGAATTTAATTCTATTATCTATATTTATTTAATAAATGTTATTAAATAAAATGATATTTTCTTGTGGTTACTTATTTTACTCCAATAAACGTTTATTAATTAATATAGTCTCCAATAAACGCAAATTATTTGCTTAAAAAATTAAAGATTTTAAATGTATAAAGCATACGGAAATACAAAAAATTAAATATTTGCATATATATTTATATAAAATAATAATAAATAATTTATATAAAGCAAAAACGCACAAATGCTATGTGGTCAAGTATATGCAAATTATGTTATTAACAGTGGAACGCAACTTAACAGTGTAACATAACATTCATATTACAGTCCATATACTGTGAAGAAACTACCGGCAAATTTTATTTAAAAACACACACATACAAAATTCTTCTGCACAACAAAACCAATTTTTTTGTTTTTGAATTTCCCATTATTATAATTATTTTATAATTTTTATCATATTAAAATCTCAAGAAATTAAGACGTGTTTATTTTTTAATAATTATTTATTGTTTAAATAAGTCTCTTTTTTTGCTCAAACGTACAAATCGCGGTCATAATGACCGGCAAATATTATTTAATGTTTACCTTCAACTAAATTGGGCTATCAGTAGCGCCTACGCTCCAATGTTATAAAATAAAATTTTTTAATTAAATAATTTGTTTTTTTTTAAGAAAAAAAAAAATATATGTAAATAATAATATTATAATATAAAAGTGAAATTATTGCTATAATTAGAAATTAATTTAAGAGATTATATCAGATTATTTAAAGCAAACATTACAACCTAACGTGGACTAAAGCGTTTCTAAATATCTATCTCGTGTGGTACTTTAGAATAATCATTAACATTCTTTGTCCTTAGGAGTACTCTAGGTCTGTGTTTGAGTTTCCAAAAATCGAGATTTTTATGATTTGTGTGCCTCAAACATAGAAAAAGCAGGTCCCAACCAACCAAACCAGGTCTCAATATAGGTTGCGATTTTTTAATTAAGAGTTTAGTGATTTCGACAAGTAAAGTCAGGTAATTTTATTGATTCGAATATATTCGTATTATTTTACTTTTAAATATATTAAGTTGATTGAAATCCATTGCTTTAGCTATGTTATCCATATTTTACATACATATTAGAGGATTGACCTTATAATAGTTTTAGTACTCCAAAAACGTAGTTTTTATTTATTTTGATGATCATTGTAGGTGATCTTTTGCTACACAAAAGCTGTCTCTTTGGAAGTGAAAAACATACCTATATGTTTTCTATAGTTATTTCAAATCCTATCTAACTACTTTCTGAAGGTTTCATAAAACTTGGTTTTGATAGCATAGAGTTCTCAGCCTATAGACTTTGTACCTGGTATTTACGACTGTAATTTTAATTTTCAAATTTGCCTCAAGTGTAGTTGGTACTGCATTTTCATAAGGCTTAATGTTGGGATTAAACAGTCCATTTTTAGTCCACATCCACTTTTGCTGAAACAGAGCACCAATCAATTCTCTAAGAATTAATTGCATAAAAAAAGTTTCTAACTGTGCTGAGATGGCTTCAAACAGCATATGTTGCCATTTTCAGCTTGTGGATTTTGGTCCACTGTAAGCAAACACAGTTCAGATTTTGAATACCCCTTTTTATTATGAAATAACAGCTATGTGTTCTGGAGACTCAACTGAATTTGGACGTTCAGAGAATTCATCGTTATCAGTATCGGTATGGTCATAATTAAACTTTTTAGGCTATTGGCCATCGGCAAAAAGTTGCGTTTGAGTTGAGAATAGGGTCACCATATTGCGAAAGTAGCAATTTAAACTAAACGTCAGGTTAAATGTATTCAGACAAGCTTGGTAGCTTTGTAACTCGGTAATGTGATTTAATTTCATGAGTATTTGTTTTTGTAAAATTATGATTATAATGAGATTATCGAATACCGGGACATGCATCCTAAAAATTTTGTATAATTTTGTTTATAAATAAATATAAATAGAAAAAAAATTAAATATGTGAACAATTTTTACTTTAATTTCACTTTTCTTAACCACCTTTTTCTTTTTATTTTCTTACTTTTATGTTGTCTCTTTAACAAATAACAATAAAATCAGTAATCAGTAATCAGAATTTTAGATGTCAAGACTTTACCGAGAAACAATTAAAAAGGAACTTTCAGACGTTTGTCGTTTTGTCACTTTTCCGATTACCCAGTTAATAAAGTGATACAACGACTGAAAAAAATTCGGTCCGAATACCTGTATTGTTACAAAGTATTCATACATACCATTTAAAGATCGTTACTTTCAAAAATTTATATAGTGTATTTAATAGTGGTCCCATTTTTTGATACTATACACTTTTCTTTAACGCACTGTTTCATATTTTATTAAAAATATTAAAAATCATCGTTTCGGAACTATATAGATTTCCGAAATGTTTTTTTTCAACTTTATAATTTATAACACATATATAAATCCACTTTACAACATCTTCGCATTAATGATATATATTTGGAGATGACATTATTTATTCCACTTTTTTTCGAATGCTCAAAGTGACTAAATCAAATTTTTACTTGATTTGATATAGTCTTTAACCTTACCGTTTCTTATCTCAACTAACACTTAAATTAAATTAGCTTAACTAACACTTAAATCAACTTTATTAAAATAAACTTATTTTTTTTTCAATTTTTTAATAAGATGAATATAACACAATAAGTAGGAATTCTCCAAATTCGTCCATCATTCTCTCAAGAAGTTGATTTGTTATTGAAACAGTAAAATAAATATTTTTTTAAATGTGATAATATAAATAATAAACAATATAAAAACAATTTACAATATGGATTAAAAGTGCTTAGTAAAAATAAATAAGATTCACTTTCTATTATTTCGATTTGAACTAACCTTACCTAATAAATGAGAATATCAAAAAGAAGATTCGTATTTCATTTTCGTTTTCAGTCAAATTTTAATACTTTTGAGAAAACTAAAATTAATCGCAGGTTGGGGTAAGGGTTATCTACAGATTTTAATTGAAACGAAAGAATCAAGCAAATTATTTGCTTTGATATTTTGATCAAGAAAACTTTCAGTTTTAGTTTTGCAGTGGAACCTTTCGGTTCAGTTGAGAAACAAAATGCTTAAATATCAGTTCCTTCTGATAACAGTGGTAAAATAATTTAGGCTATAAAATTTCAAAGATTGTTTTTATAATATTCTTTCCTTTATCATATGTTGCAGCTGTTAGCATTAACTGACCTAATTCAAGGTCAAAATATCACAACTGGAAATAACACACTCGATGAGGAGTCCGCAAGAAATCTTATGCAACGAATTGACGATGTCTACTGGAAAAGCGCGACCGCTTATCGTAGATTCGCCGATGACACTTTAAGCCCGGAGATACTAATGCGTGAAAAGTTGCGCGAATTCTATGACACTATGCAAAAATATGATTGGAAGAATTTTAACGATCCTTTATTGAAGCGGCAGTTTCAAGTTATTTTGAGAGGGGCAAGCTACCCGCCCATTGATCATAAGTTTAAGCGCGCCACGCAACTACTTAAGGGTATGTCTCGTCGCAAGTGGGTGTGTAAAAGGGAAGAACCACAAAAATGTAAAATGGCCTTTGTTCACCAAATTAAAACGATTTTTACAAACAGCGATAATTTAAATGAGATTAAATATTATTGGCGGGAGTGGCGCAACAAGTTACCCTTGGACGTAATTCAGGCTTTTCATTACTACATTGATTACTATAGAAACTTAACAGTAGCTAATGAAACTGCATCTAAGTATTGGTATGATCAATACGAAGACACAAACTTCCTTACTGAATTAGAAGGCCTTATGGAAACTATAGGTCCATTTTATCGAGAAATGCATGCACATTTGCGTCATGTATTACGCATTAAGTATGGTAAAGATATAATCCCACCAACTGGCCTTATACCACATCACCTCATGGAGCAAGTCACGTATCAATCGTGGAAGAAGGACTCAGTGCTGAGAAATCCTTTCCCTGAGAATAAGTTGCCAAATTTGCAATCCGAATTGGATGATGCTGGCTTTTCTCCATTTGATTTAGTAAATATAAGTGCGCGATTTTTTGGATCAATTGGCTTTGAAAATTTAACAGAGTGAGTTTCTTCTTCAGTTACTTAAGTTAAGCATAACAAATATTAATTTCATATTTTTAGAAATTTCATGCATGATCATTTTATTGAAATGGAACCTGGAAGTGGAGGTCCAGATTGCAAGTCACGCATATTTGATTTTGGTGAAATTGAAATGAATTATTGCCCCAAAGTTTATTATAAAAAGCTATTACAAACCCACGGAGATGTGTCTACGATCCAATATGCTCTGGCAAAAAATAACTTGAGCGTCGGTTTAAATCAGGAAGCAAGCCCCGGCTTTGGCAATGCATTAGGAGAGGCAGTAATTTTGTCAGTGTCTACACCGAAACATCTACAACAGCGCTTAGGGTTATTGAAGGACTATGAATATGATGATTTACTTAACACAAATCGCCTATACCGCCTTGTAAGTATATCGTAAAACGATTAATACCATCATTATGTGTAATTATGCGGAAATTATAAATTTTATAGGCAGTGCACAGTTTACTCACAATTCCCACGTACTTTGTGCACGAAAAACTTTGGGTGGATATAATTAATAAGAATATAAGCATAGTAGACATCAACTGTCATTATTGGAACTTAATGCAGAAGTATATGGGTGTAGGTAAGCCAGTAGAGAACGAAGAAGGCAGTACATACGACATGCCTTACAAGTTTTATGAAGGCATAGTGGATCAGTTTAGAAGTACCAAGTGAGTTCAGTTAAGTGAAAAATGAAAGGAGTGGAAGTGTAATAAGAAATTTTTACATTCTTTTGTCAGAAAAATCTTTGGTGAATTTTTGGGTTATCAAATCTATCGCGCAGTGTGTCTAAACATTGGTGAGTACCAACGAGGCAATGCCTACAAAACTCTGGACAATTGCGATCTTGCTGGTAACAAACAAGTAGGACATCTTCTAAAGTAATTTCTTATCACATTAATATTGGAAATTATTTTCACAAATATGTCTATTGTCAATTACAGTGAAATGATGTCTGCTGGTTCCAGCAAACCATGGCGTGAAATTATAAAACCCCTTACTGTGCGTAAGCTGACTCATCTTACAGGAACAGCCTTCATAGAATACTACAATTCAATAAACGAATGGTTGAGTGAGGATAACTTGAGTAAAAATTTGCAAGTCGGCTGGACTGCAACAGATAGTAAGTTTCATATTTTTAAGTATTTTTTTTTTAAAATTATAATTCGTGTTTCATTTAAAAGGATGCACAAAGGCACAATAAACACAACTGCACAATTTGACGAAAGAATAAAATCGCAATTTTTTATAGTTTTCAAGCTATAAATATTTAATGTCTTAATAATTTTATTTGTATATACTTCAATTAAAGAAAATAAATATTTTCATGATAGAGTGATACGACTTTCTTTTATTTTGAAGAGTTAGTTGGTATTTATTTTCTGTTTTTCTTATAGCAAAAGGCATTGAAATATTTATTACTCCTATGACTCTTTACTGTAATGGACGCGAATAATATGTAGGATACTAAAACTGAATACAACCTATTTATAAACCTTTAACAAACACAAATACTTAAATTAATATTGACGAGTAATAAATAGTGCTCACAGACTGTCCAACCTTCGTGTCTATCGAGCATACTGTACAACATCATATGATGTTTCAAGCTTGCTAGCTAAACAAATGCCAATGAATCTAGAAAGTGTTGGTGGGTAGAGATTATTTTTTTCTATTCTCTTGCAGCAAAATATTAAAACTGAACAATGTTTGTTCCTTAACCATAAATCAAAGACAACTACCCTAAAGAACACTAACTTCGGTAGGATCTCACCAAAAAATCAATCAAACAAACACCTAATTATATAGGTATATATTATTTGATTAGCTGAAGATTTAGAGTTCCGATTGATAGTTTCGTATTGAATATCAACGTAGTCGTGAATATTTATAATGCTTTATAGTTGCTAGTTGCTTTATAGTTGCTTTATAGTTCCAACTGCCATTTTTGCTCAGATAACATTTAGAACCCAGCTTACATAATTACAGCCTATATAAGAGATAAAGATACTAGGAATATGTAAATACTCTAATTGGTAACTTCAGCTGGTTTTTATGGTGAAGCAGATGTCTGCTAATAATAAATAATGGAACTTTTAGAGGGTCATTATTTTTGGAATGATAAAAAACTTATATATATTGAGTGAAGGATAAATTAAATATTATTAAAATGAACCGGACATACCCTAAGCTTTACATTAGCAAAAGGAATGACAACAGTGGTGTGGTTTCCAACTAAAAATATAGTGGTTGTCTACATTGAAAACTTATATCTTCCTCTTCTCTTCTGTCCTCCTCATCGCCCACTGGATCATAGGGCCTCGTAACTTCTATCACCTTTTTATTATTATTATTATTTATTTTTTGTATTAAATTTTATTTTAATGTCAGTTATGACAGCAGTAACTATTTTACTTAATAGAATAGTGTTCTAAACCTCTCTAGTATTTATTTGTAAATAATATCTTAGACTTTCTGCATTGAAAAATTAATGGTTCTGCATTTTTATATAATTATTTTAAAAAGCAACTCACTCTGTTTAAAATGTAAAAGATATTTTTATGTGGAAATGAAATAAAACGAGATTTTAACTAAAAAATTTGCTTAGAGGATTTAAATAATATTGTATAAAATAATTTTAATCTAATAATGAGATGTTTGAGCGCAAAAATTTGTGTTTTAATTAATTAAAATTCTTGAGTTAATTTCAAATTGATAAGAAACTCTCAAGAAATACAAACTTTTTAGTGAAGGGTTCTTGATCTTCAAAGAGAACGTCGAATTCAGTTTTGTTTCGATTTTATGAACGATCAAACTAAACTTAAACGCATCAAAATTTTTATTTTATCTCGAATTGTACAAAATAAAAAAAAGTATGTTGTATAAATAATAAGAAAAATATGTGTAAATGTTATATATGTTATTATAAATATATACATCATAATTTTTTATACTCGTGTATATTATGTACAAAAGAAATGAATATGAAGATGTTTAATATAAATAGTGAAATAACCAAATTAATTAATTGAAAATAAATAAAATAATATGAAATAATAAAAATAAATTATTAATGAAATAAATAAAATAATATTTAAAATATGATATATTTATTGTTAATCATAGTGTGTACTATTCGCATATAAAAAATATAATAAATTTAAAAATAAAATAATTTATTTTTTAGAAAATTTTGTGATATAATTGTGTGTGATATATTTAATTAAATCACTAAATTGGCAACAAACAAAAAAATTTAATTTTTTGTGTGTTTAAAGAAACGTTTTATATTTTATGAACTATTAAAGAAACTTCGGAAAATCACCTTTCGATCAAAATTCTTTGAAGATTTTAACCCATTCTAAATCACTAGCTGAACTTTGTTTCTACGACTGAAGTTAACAATCTCTTAAAAGTCACACATCTTAAGTAATATGCATAGATATTACCAACAGTCTAAGTTGTCTTTTTGTGGTTCCGAGCACGCAATCTTACGTACCTACCTTTGTGAATGTTTCATATCAAAGAACTTGAAAACTTGCCGCTTTAAGTAAAATAATAATAATCTCTTAAATATATCAATAAAATTATTTTAATTATGTGGAAGGACTAGCCAAAGTCCTTATGGGTTGTTTTTTGTCAATGTATTTAATTTAATCATACTCTATCTTTATTAAAATATAAAAAAAATATTTGTTTCAGTGAAACAAAAGTTTTATTATTAATAAAGAGATTTTTTCGAACATTAGCGAACTACAATAACAAAAACTCATTTTATATTATTTTAATTAATTGAATTTTTGGCTGACCATTCAGCTGTTTTGAGTATTGCCAAATACACATCATCACTGGTCTTGGAAATAATTCTTGAATTTAAATATTCGTAAATTAGAGACTGCAAGTACCAGGAATCGAACTCGTGCGCTGCCAAATTTGAAGCTCAGAGTCAGCGCACCTTAACCAACTGACTCAAAGTCGTACTTAACTTTTTATGTTCGCACATTTTTCTGGAGTTATGTTACTGAAGTTTTATTATTTATTACTTCCATTCAGTTAATAAAATTAAATTAATGTTTGAAATGCCTCTCTGTTGAAAACAACAGTTCATATAAAGAATTGAGTTTCTTTCATAAAAACGAATGTTAAAAATCAATTTAATAAAAATATTTTCCGCACTTTCCTTTAATAAGAGATTGAAGTCCACCTCATTTACATTGTCGCAATCTTTTTAATTAAGTCGAAAAGTTTATTTAAGTGATATAAAAGCTTCAAAATTTTAATTTCTAAGCAATCTTGGAAATTACTTAATTTAGAGGGAGAATAAAACTTTTACTGCCGGTCTCATATAGTTACATATATATTAATAAAATATTTATTCTCTATAATAGTAAAAAAAAGAGTTCAATGTCAAGTTGTGATTAAACGTCTAACAACTCAATACACACAAATATATTTACATATAACATATGTAGTAATAAATAAAAATATGTACTTATTCACATGTAAACAAAAGAAATATATTTACTATTATAAATTTCAGCTTCTGCATTGAAATATAAACAAAAAAAAACATATAACCCAAGGAAGTGAGATAAGAATTTTTTTTATTTTTTTTAAAGAAAAATTTTTTTCAATGAACAATACAATAAACTATAAAATTCCTATGCACCTCGCCTACTATACTTATCATTAGTAGTCAGATTTTATACTCCTAAAGAGATATACGTATACGCGCCAAAAATCATATTTTAGTTAAATAATTTAATATATAAAATTCTGTGTAACTTATAAATAAAACTAAGATAATCTTTGTGTAATTAGTAAAAGTGGATTGTACCCTGAAATATTTCAATTACTTCGATTAAACTCAATAGAAATGTGGTTACTAAAATGTCGACATCTATTCGCACTATATTTCCTGGTAATTATTTAAAATTTTTTATATCAAATTATTCATATGCATTTCATAAGATTCAATAACTATAGATTTCGGTGTTCCTCACTGTCAGAGGATTGAAAGAAAATAAAACATCAACAGTTGGCAAAACAACAGATTATGAATATCATGCCACAAACATTTTAGATGATGCGACGAAACGAATGCAGAAAATATGGACTGTAAGACACGATATCTTTGTGAACTTGGCAAAGGGACGTGGTTACAATCTCATCAATCAAGCGCCCATTAAACATGAAATAGATAATGCTTACCGTAATTTAGTATATGAACTTGCAGCAAATCTAAGCGTTATTCCCGTTACCCAACTCAAGAATCATACCCTCCAACGCCAAGTGCAACGTCTATCAAAACTGCAACTCTTTGGTCTGCGCAAGACCGATTATGAAGAAGCTAAAGACATGCTGCGCATTATGAATGGTTTTCTAACCGCGCATATGGTATGCCATGTACAACATGTCAAAGACTGCTCAAAGCCCGTTGCCATGGTGCCGACAATTTTGCACCACCTCGCACGCACAAAACGATTAGTTGAATTGGACTATTATTGGAGGATGTGGCGAAAAGCGGTCAATGAGCAAGACTTGGCTAAATCTACATTCATTAATTATGTTCGTCTATTTCGCATTGCGGCTAGTTATAATGGTAAATTGAATACTCTTCACAAATAATGCAACATTTGATTTATATACCTATACATACCGAAAAGTTTTCGGGAAATTTTAAATAAAACGCAAAATTCTTAATCTTCATCAATATTTATTTTATCTCCTTCAAAATATGCTCCATTAGAAGCGATACACAAATGCCAACGTTTCTTCCAATCATCAAAACATTTTTTATAGGCGCTTTCCGGTATGGCTTTGAGTTCCCTCTGCGAATTCTGTTTTACGTCTTCTATGGATTCAAAACGCGTTCCTCTGAGTGGTAATTTGAGGTTGGGAAACAGGAAAAAGTCACACGGTGCAAGATCAGGTGAATACGGTGGCTGTTCGATGGTATTTATTGAATGTTTGGCCTTAAAATCGTTGATAATGTTGAACAAATTGAGGTGAATCGGAACAAGCCGGGCGTTGACACGTCGCATACACAAATTGTCCACCAAAATCAAACGAGCCATCTCACGACCGATGCCTAGCTCTCGTGCTATCTCTCTAACACTCACATGAGGATTTTTGAACACGATTTCCTTTGCCTTTTCAATGTTTTCGTCGGTGGTAGAGGTCGAAGGTCGTCCAGAACGCGGCATGTCTTCGACGGTCGTACGACAGTCCTGAAAGGCTTTGTACCACTCATAAACTTGAGTTTTCGATAAAACTGATTCCCCATAAGCCTTTTGTAGCATTCGCAACGATTCTGCACACGAAATTTCGTTCGAAAAACAAAATTTGATGCAAACTCTTTGTTCAATATTTTTTTCCATTGTTTTTTTCGCAACGCACTACTGAGGTGAACTGGTTTCAACAGCTGCCGTAAACGAACTGTCCGACAGATCGCGCTCATTTTTGGCATAGTAATTAAGGACAGTGCTGCCAAACTACATAAACTTAAAATATCGAAAAATATACAGCGCGCGAATTTTAAATGAGAATTTCCGAAAACTTTTCGGTCACAATGTATAATTTATGGAAGTAATAATAATTTAAAATTGCATTTATGTTCGATGGATTCAGAAATTTATAAAAACACAGAACTTATTTTTATTTATTTATTTATCTTATCATTAAATGTAACACACTAACATCTTCATGTCTTTATTTCTATACAAAACCATTTATATTCATCTTTCACAACTCCTCGGACAGAATTCAAATATTTTTTTAATTAAAGTTAATCCTTAAAATAATTAAGGAATTAAAAGCGTAATTTTCTTATTATCCACACAAATGCATCTTGTACTTTCTCTATATATTATTTTATGTAAATGTTTGTAATTCCATCACATAACCATATACCCAGAATTCAGTATCCAATATCCCACTTACACATCCTTTACACCTAATCCAAGTTACGCAAATCTGAACTCATTTTATTTAATTGTCAT
>NC_051847.1:95637463-95646719 GCF_002237135.1 Teleopsis dalmanni | reverse complement strand
AAAGTATGAAAGCATGAAAGTGTGCGAGTTTGTGAGTGTGTGAGTGTGCGAGTGAGTGTAAATGTGCACATACACAATTACAGAAAATTACACACGAACAAACGCAATATTCTCTTCTACTTAAGGTTAAAAGTTCAAGGAAAATTATTGCTGCGGCATAAATATTTTATTAAGAGGAAAATTTAACTCAAAGGCAAAGAAAAACACAAAAAATAGATAAAACAGAACAAAAAACAAAAAAAACAAGCAAAAACGGAAATGACAATCACTTCATTTCAACAATAAGGCGAATAACAACAAACACCCAATGAACCAAGCAACCACAATAGATGTGACAGCGTTACCATGTGAAAGCAATATCTACTAAAAATACACATAAATAAAAATAGTAGTGATAAATGCCGAAGAAGTGAGCACGAAGAAAATGTGTGAAAAAAATCTTCACGTACCTAATACCATTTCGTCCGTGTTCCAATCTGGCCAACTGCAAACAGGAAACGACTGTTACCACACAAACTCGCATACATTTAACGCAGAAGTAAGAAATGCTCCTCCTTTGGTTTCGGTACAAGTCGATAGAAATTATTGTGGCAGAACTGAAGAGACTTATATACTTTTGCTTAAAATTGTTACAAACACAACAAATTTTTTCTAAACACGTTTATGTATATCATTACCCTGGAAGTAAAAGATCAAGCACGAAAAGGTAGTACATGTGGTACAGTACACATAATTAACAAATAAAAGGAACATTTATCAATGCCTATGGCTTTTCCGCCAGCAAATATAATTGTATACCTCCAATAGTAGATACCACAATGTTTTAACAGAAACCAATAATAATCTGTTTGTGAACGAAGATCCATTCACAGCTTATACATATGTCATTTATATTTAAAATAATCATGAATCTTATTTTCGAACAATTAGAAGACTGCCTATGACAATCAATTATTAACAATAATTCTAGTTATTTTTAAAATACTTGGACCACTTATCTAAAATTTCACTTTATCTTTTGTTTTTTATATATAAAAGATTTTCTATAAAAAACACAATATGTATTAAGACATTTCTGTATTTTTTATTAGAAGTATTTCACATTATTTCTTTTTCTTTATGCATGGGCGTAATCCACGATGAGGCGGAGACCTCTGCCTTCGTAATTTTTCATCATCAAAGCACGGCTCATATTTAAAACACAAAATTTAAAACACAATAACACCAATTTTAGTTAATTTATTAAAGTTTGTCGGACTTCACAGACACGAGTTATAAGCCTGATACTTGAAGCTGAAAGAAATTATATACAACCTATATATAAACTAATTAAAAAATTCAACTGTTAAAAAATTAACTAATATATTTGTTGTTGTTTTTTCATTTTTATTCGAACTCTTCTAAATTTGGAATAATTTCTTTTCGTCATAAAGCGCGTCACTTTGGTCAAAAAAAAATTGAATTTTAAATTTTTTTAAAATTTTTTAAGTTATAGTACATTATTAAGCAAATACAATAATAATAATAATAGAATTGGAATTATATAAAAATTGGTATATGGGAAATAGTTACATGGAAATAAAAAAGTAATAAAAATCAAAAAAAAAATGAAATACATGAAATAATAAGTTGAACTATAGTGACCAGAGTGCACAAAATTTTTGTTCTAAATTGTCATATATCTAAAAGATACTCATATGTCTATACGATTCTGCAAGTTTCCGCTTTTCAGTAAAATGTGAGATTTGTGTGAATACAAAGAACTTTTAACCCAATAGAATCTACTTTTTGCTCAGAGGATTGGCCAATCGATGCTATGAATGAGTGTTATGAAATGGATTACATTTTCTTTTTATCTTATCTTACACATGTTCGAACAGTAACTGAGCAGCAGTACATCATATTTCTCCAATATTCGTTCTGACTATGTTGAGGATTACACCTCAATTTTGATTAGTGCTTTTTAAAAACAATATATTACTGATCTATTCACCTTGTATCATGACACTAAGGACCATAGATATTGTATATTGTCTTAAATGTGATGTGGATTTTTAAGGAATGTATATATGTATGTAGGTATAAGATTGATGTGTCGTAAGTTTATATTATGAGACTAGGAAATTTTAGGGAAGTATCATAGATATTGTATTTTGTCTCAAATGTGAAGTAGATTTTTAAAGAATGTATAAACATTCATGACAGATAACTAAAGTAATAGAAATTTTGGTTTTTTTTTTGAATTTTCTTTTCAAAAAGTCGGTTTTAGATCGTTTCACTAGCTAAAAACTCAATTTTTGAGCTTAAAATAAATAGGTTCAAAATAATTAAAAATAGCTATATACAAAAACAAACTGCTATATTGATATATATTATTAACTCGATAAGTAATTTGATAATCATGATTAGTTTTCAATATTTCATTCACTATGTTAAAAGATCTAGATTAACATAACCTATCATTCCTGAACTATATGTTGCTGTAATTATATAACTAATTATTACTATAGCCGGCTTAATTCTAAATTTAAAATTTGTTTTGTTTTTTGTTTTGTAAACTTACTCTTCCTAAAATTTAATTTTAGCTAAATTTGCTATTATGTAGATTATATAAAAATATAATTCAAGAGGGTCTGGCGTTAATAAAACATCATCAAAGCATACCTAATTAATTTTCTTTTAAAAATTTTAAATGATATTCCATTCTAATAAGTAGTAATCGTGTCACGTAATGTGATGTAGTATAAAATCTATTCACAGGTTTTTGTCGCTAGATGGTGTTGGTACCTATATATTTAATAATACTTATCTGATTATGTCAAAAGAATACGTCTTTGAAAGTAGACACTTCAGTCCATATTTTTTTATGAAAAGACTTGTGTAAAAATTTATATTGATTTGAAAATGAGTGAAATATCTAAAAAAATATGCTATGTTATAAGGCTGTTTGTTTCTATGAAGAGATAAAATTGCTGCAAAACCGTGCCGTATAATATTTGCAATTTACGATGAGAATAATACAAGTGAGCGCTGAATCCAGGACTGATATGGTCAATTTCGTTCCGGAAATTTGATATCAAAAACACCCTTAGCTTTGATTGGCTGAAAGTCAATGTAAAATCAAATAAAATTTTGCAACAAGTGCAGCAAAATTTCCTTACCGCGTTTGAAATCACTTAAAAACTGTCAGAAGACAGCGAAGGCACTAAACATTTACGAATTTGGAATTATTTTAAAAGTATGGGATAAAGACACTCGAAATTTGGCTACCATATACATCACCACAAAGAAATTTGATTGATAATACACAAATAATTTGTAAATCAAAGCCCTTTAACCACTTAAGATATGTTTTTATTTACTATTCGTATCTGAACCGGTGTTTGCTATATGAAGGTAAATAATATATATTCATGATTAACAGAATTTTGATAAAAGTCTTTTGAATTCATTATTATATTTTGAAGCTATATTGATAAATGTAATAACATTATTATTTATATTGTAAGGATGGAAATTTTGTAATAATTTCCAACCTACATAAATTTAGTAACACCACCACTTTGAACAAAATACGTGAAGTAATCTGTAATTAGGAGAAAACATTTCAATAATAAATACAAAAGGTATATAAATAAAAATAACAATATAACATACCTTCATTATTTTTTCACATAAATTTATTTAAATTAATAAATAATAATTTATTTATAAATTATTTATTATTTTATTTATAAATAATTTAACTATAAAATAAAACCACGAGCACCGCCGCTTTTTATAAAAATGTAAACAAACATTTCCAAACGTCAAAAATGTCAGAATGCAATTCGCTGCAAAAAGATGCACAAGGGAGCTTTTGTGCAAAAGTGTTAAGGGCCGTAAGTTCAACTAAGATCAACTCTAAGCTTTGTGTACTTTACACAAAAAGTTCAAGAGAAATGCATATAAAATAAGGCGCAATTTTCTAAGAATTTAGTGTGTCTTGTATGATCACTCGGTGGCATTGTATGTCAACTAATAAAATAATACAATAAAATATTATCTGACACAGAGGCGGTGTTAAGTCAATGTGTATAACTAATACAAAAGTATATATATAATCGTTTACGAGCGTAAGGCGGTTTTAAGTCAACGCGCTTGGACACCATTATATGTGTATTATATAAATCAAACATATATTCCTCAATATCTTTCTTTTTTTTATTATCCGAACAGGTGAACATAGAAGCCAATTACAAGACCAGAATAGACCATTTAGAATCCCTCCGAAATAGTCATTGGAAGTAATCCCCTTGAGAGTTTTCCAAAGAATCAACTGCCACTGACGTGCCGTCCCAGTCATAATAAAAATTTTTTCCATTAATAATAATAATAATTATCACATTTAAATACTCTTTATATGTCATTGAATTTTTTTATAAATAAATAGTTCTGAAACTATAAACGCATTACTTTTATTTTGAGAAGTCCTGTCTCCGCGAATATAAATTTATTGTAGCGACCCCCTGGAAAAGACTGAGGATACCCCAGCATAAATTATAACGAAACGGGAAAATCCGTGTCGTTACAATATTTACCGACGTACTTATGTGCTCATCATCAGAATGCAATATCAATTTAGAAACACTGAATCAAGGTTTTACCTGTCATAATCCGTTTAACTAAACGAAATAGTAATTTAGCGTGTTTTTGCAATTTCTCTTAATTGCAGAAATTTTCTTTTATACAATTTCTCCTTTATAAGGGATTCCAATTGTGCTGTAGATAAAATACTGTGAGAAACCAAGTACAAACAATTTGTGAATAGATTGCTTGGTATTTTGTTCAAGTGTTTCTGTTCATGGCAGTACAGTGACAAATTAATTATTGGAACAAAGCGTTTGTAATCGAAAACCTGAAACTAATTTTCTATCAAAGCCACAAAATAATAAAATAATAAAAACGACTGGACTAAACCAACAAACCAAAAGAAACTAAAAGAGTCCTGCAGCAGTTATATTATTGTTCATCGATGAAAATAATTTGCACAAGCGCCACTGACATCAACAGGTTCATGAGCATCGAACCACGGACTGTGGTGCGCATAAGGAGCGCTTCAATTAACGCGAACTAAAGGAGGCTAATGCGAGTAAAATTAATGAAATTGTGTGGTCTCTCACCACAGCTTTTAGTGGACGCCACACAGAAAAGAATGCAATCATCATAATAATAAGGAATATTGATCTGAAGAATAGGATAAAAGTAATTTAGAAATATCAAATGTCAAAACTGCTGGACATATAAAAAGAGGCAAACAATGCTCTAGCGAAAATGGCAACTTTTTCATAATAAAAGAAAAAATTGTAATTTCCATTTTTGTAAAATGGTAATTTTCAATTATTAAATTGACACTTGCTGAAAAGCATTGTATGAAAATGCATTTTGTTTTTAATGTTTTTAAAGTCAATGTTAAAATATACTTTAAAAGTATAAATGCATAAGTTTTAATTACATTTGAGATAAAACATTTTTTAACTTTAATTGAAATTAAATGAAAGTTCCTTAACTATTTTTTGGAACAAATAAAAAAAAACAAAATAATAATTTCTACATTAGAAGCTTCAGCCATTTAATTTTCGAAGTTTCGTAATAAAACGTTGACGAAGAAACGTTTAAAAATGCTTAAAAAATATATTTATACGAGGACTGCCTTTTATGTGCTCCGCCTAACGATGAAAACACAAATTTTTAATCAGTGAAAATGGTTTTATTATTTTTCGCAGTACTATATTCCCAGTGATGATCAATATATGGTATTTTTGCATTCGATAGAACCAATTTTCGAAACAGTTTTACCACTCTGAAGTAGGTATCTCCAAGGTTTTGAATATCTTAACCGCCTGTTCGGACGTAGAAAAATGCTCGCGACTGATTTTTCTCTAAATGTTTGGGAACAAATAGAAATAATTGGGCATCAAGTCAAGACTATAAGGCAGATGACTCATCAAATTCATGTTTTGACTTCTCAAAAACATTCTCAGTTTCTTTTGAGCTGATGTGGGAGTTCGCATTACAGTGATGGAGAATGATCTTCTTTCAACGGTTGGTTTCCCTTAATTTTCCGAAGATTTCCGGCAAACTAATAGTCGTGTACCAATAGAATTCACTTTTTCAGAATTCGTTTTCAGAGTGGGACATTTGCGACATGACCGGTTTTTGGATTACATTTGCTTGGATTATCTGCTTTCGTGGATAATTTTTGTTGAGTTCTGTTTACTTTCGAAGATCCAAACAATGGATTGCTGTTTTGTTTCTGGTTCATTGGGTTATCGAGTCCCGGTTTTTTCAACATATCCTTGCATCAATCAACACGTGAATTCTTTTGACTGGTTTTCAAATTATGGAAAAACCAACAAGAACAAAACTTTCTGAGTTGAATATATGCTGATCTCACTAAAGTCCGAGGACGTCTCTATCGCTCAGTATGTAACACGCTGATCCAACTCAATTATTTTTCGTATTGCATCGACGTTTTCTGCTACAACAGCCATTCGTCTACGACCTTCACAAAATTCGTCGTGGGGAAAACTAAGACCACACTTGAACGCATTGAACTAGCGTTTTGCAGGCACTACAAATGATGTTTCAACTGAAAATGTCGAACTAAGTTGATCGATTCATTATTTTCTGGTTAATCCGCGTAGAAAATCGTATAAAATCATCACATGAAAATGTTCATTATTTAATTCCATTTTTTCGCAGAAACACAATTTGGTATCAATGTAAACAACACAATAAACACGCATAAACTATACTTATGCTAGAAAATATCAAACTGACATAAATTCATTTGGCAATACTTAGTGTTGCCTAGGCGTAGGACTTTAAAGGCAGCCTACGTATAAAATTCGATTTAAAAATATTCAAAGATATGATATAATATAAACCTACTGACTGTTACTTACATTTAACAAACTTCAATAACTCCTCTTTTATCTCTTTCATCAAGTACTTTATTTTACAACCAAAACTCATTGTGTCAGCTGAGAAAAACACATTTTTTCATATTATGCCAAAATACTACAGTTTCTTTCCTTCTACTAAAAAAGAAAAAGAACACTTGAAGCCAAATTGTCAGAACTTGATTATTTTTCCCGCAAAAAGAAATTAGAAAGTTCATTCCAATGTTCAGTTTCCTCGACTGTTGTCGAAGTTAAGATGTCCAAGTACAAATAGATCCGTACAGCACAAAACATCAAACAAAAGAAAACGAAAATGAATGTAAAACCGAAAAATTGATGATGAGAAGCGCAATTTGCCCGGCAGAACAATACCAACCCGAATTGAAAGCCCAGAATAAGCAATATTTTAGGCAGCCTCATGCACTCATGTCAATTCGTTTGTTGCTGTAATAAAAAACCTAACCTCAATTCAAATGCATTTCCATTTATTGCCTACTTTTTTATTATTTATTTCTCTTTCATCCGCTTCCTTTCCACTCGTGCAAATATACGAGTACAAGAACACATCAGAGAATTATCCTTTGTGGGCATCGGTTGGCTTACTCTAGGCTTTTGTTTGCCTTGTTTTGGCTGCGAAAGTAAAATCGTGGGAAAATTATGCCTTTGTATCCTAGCAGTAACTTTTCATACTCTTTCTAAGTATCCTTTAAGTCGGTCTAAGTCGACGGATTATGCCGATTAGTTGTTGGTTTTGGTGTTATTTTTAATATTAAATCGTTTTTCATGTTATTGCCGAAAACAAGATAAGATTTTATTTATTATTATTTACCATAGTTTGCGTGTTTTGATTTTGCGTGAGTAAAAGAGCAAACGGCAATATATACTTTTAATATTATATATCCAAACTCTAAAAATTTGTATGAAAACTTTAGCGTAAACTTCAGTTTAAAAAAAAAAAGAGCTGCATTTTCTTAATATATAAAAATTTTATTTTTAAGTGTAGTGATAAGTATTGCTAAATTAGAAAAAAAGTATTTGAATGTGTATGTAAATACCATACCTATATAAATTTATATAAATATCATATACACGTTGTTTTAAGCAGATAGGATTGCCTGTCTTAATTTTCATCAGATGATTTAATATCATTAAAATTTCAGAAGTTTGAAGTGTAAAGAACATTCATTTAGAACTTTACTTCATTTATTTTTATAATTTATAATTTATTTATAGTTAGAGGCGTTGAAGTAGCTACTCAATTATAGCTGGATGGCCTAATCTTTTAGATCAGCAGGTCTTGACATATACATAAGTTTTCATTTATCCGTTGCTAATGCCAACTAAACAAATTAACTAACATTATCAACTTAAAGTAGCTCTACTGGAAGTGAAAGTGAGGGATGGTATTTTTCGCGTTAATTTTAATATATCTATGGACTATCAATTTTTTCAAAACAGGTGTTGATGAACCTTAAAGTTTCTGCAAAATTTTTTTGACGACATGAAATTGCTGTATGAAAGTAATAAGGTTATTATTTGTAGGAAAATCTGAAGTGTACAGAACGTATAGAAAACTACCAAAGACACAGGCAAAATTAGTGATATATATGATTTGTGATTTTTAATGAAATATATGCTTTGGAGGTAGAATCCTTATACTGAGAGCACGTTTGCAGATAAGAAGTATATAATTTTATTAAGTCCTTTACGAATCACTCTCTCGAAATTTTAATCATCAGAAAATACTACAGAGCAATGATCGTGATTCTCAAAAGTAAGTCATAAAATTTACTTCCTTAGTAGTTCATTTTTAGTATGATATTCACTTAATTAAAATCTTTTTTATTTTATTTTATTATTATTTTTTTTTATTTTTGCGTTAATATTTATTAGATACCCCTTTTTACTTTATTTAATAAAACTTAAGCATATTTTTAAGTCCTGAAGTAGAAGTAGATTATGTTAAAGCAAAGAATCTATAGTACAAAGAAGTGCCACGCTCATACAAACTTAATACCCACTTTATTTTGCTGGTGGATTTATAATAAATCCACCCAACCTCATGCAACAATGTTCGATCGAGTCACAACTGGTATGATGTTCAGTTCAAACTCATTGCAACCCACAATTGTTTTTATACGCCTGTTTCTTTTGCCTTTCTTGTTTTTATTTGTCTATTTAATTAATATACATTGATTAGTAGCGAAGTGAATGGTAAAGAAATCTCTGAAACAATTTTACCATATACTTTGTTGCTTTATTTTCTTGTACTGAAAAGGCTCATATCATAGGAGTAAAGAGTAATAAAATAT
>NC_051847.1:95621465-95637363 GCF_002237135.1 Teleopsis dalmanni | reverse complement strand
ATTTATACTCATAATACTTCAAACTAGAAACATTAACATTTTTAGTACGTCATATAAGCAGGTGTTCTGTGTGAAAAGCAAGCTTAGACGAAACTGGTATGGGTATGGGTTCAGATGTATGATTATGTAAATTATGATGACAAAGATGCTTCAACACCTTTTATGGCATTTTCACTTTGAGCATTTAACCACCTTCAGGCCAACCGTTTTCCTCACCACACAACTGCACATGTGAAGCTCATCATAAAACCTGCTCATATACACGTGCCTTCGAACACACACAATCAAATGCGAGCAAAAGGATTCCCTTGAGCTAACTGTTCTCTACTTCAGAGTCCTGGGCTGCAGCTTTTATTTCCATTTTTATTTTTTCCTTTGTTTTTTATTTATGCTTTTATGGCTTGTCGTAGTTATGATGTTGATGGTGCAACAAATGCTTGAATGAATCCTTACTGACAGACACAAACAAGAGGAGCAACTGAAAATATCTCATCAAGAGATGCAAAGTATACATTTTTAGTGAAAACATGTGCGATAGTCAACTTCCTGGTTTATTGAGGTTTATTTGCCTACATATGAGATTCTTAATATCTCAGTTATTACGGTTCTTTTATTTGTTCTGTTTTTAGATATAAATAGTTCTGGTTTGGTACGTAACAAATATGTTTTGCAGTTACATAAAATAAAACTCATGGAATTTTACAAATAATATTGACAAAAATAAATAATTTCCGAAGACATTAACAAGTTTTTAGTCAAAGTTTTATAAGCAATTTATGAAATAAAGTCTTAATGGAAAAAGTTACCAATATATACGGGCACAAATATCCTTCTATATGTAGATAACACGTAAAGGCTATAACATAGAAATTTTTATTTATTTAGTATTTGTTATTTATCTTAACAAAGTGTTAGATGCATTATTATATTTTGGTAGTTTCTGTCACAAAAGTATACAAAATAACTTGTAATAAACGGATATATGAATATACGAGCATATAACTTTATGAATTCTGTTTAAGAAAAATGTTATATGTTAGATATCTTTAACCCTATCGCAGAATTTCAAAAATAATATTTGAAAAATATACTTATTATATATCGAACAAATTATTAAAATACTCTATTTAAGCAATAATTTACTAAGCAATTAAGAATACCATATAAGTATATAAAAGATAAATTTTGAATTAATGCATTTGTTTACTATCCGGTTCCCCTCTTTTAGTAGAATTATTAAGGATACAATATAAATAAATAATATCAGCTGACTGTAGTTTATCGCAACGACAACATGAAATTTAATGTTAAAATCATAAGTTTTACAATCTGGAATAAAACTCACAGAATAAAACTCTTCCCATTTTAATCTTTAAGAAGATTGACATGAATGGAAACATTCATTTTGTTATCCAAACTGTGAAGGATATTCCACAAACAGAAAGAACCCCTTATAATATTTCTGGTTGAAAATTCGGTAACCGAATAACTCCATAATGTTTGATTGCTGGCAGAAAATGAAAACTAAAGAAATAGGATATAAAATTTATATTTTACACAATCTGACAAATATAGTTATTTTTCGATCTACATTACAATACGCTAAGAGACTGTGTTCTTAGTGTTCTTAAATTAAAAGAATTTTACTTGATATGTACCGAATACCTATAATTAAAAAAATCTATCTATCTAATATGTTATCAATGAGGACAAAATGAAGTATATGAAGGTTATACTGATAGAAATGTACGTTGCTGGTACACCGAGTTGTCAGTTGGTGGCTATGCTTTCGAATCTGTCAAGCATTTCATCTACCTTGGCTTGTAACAAATAATAATATGGTCAGAATGGAGATTAAATAAGTAATTTCCAATACCAATAGGTGCTGCTATGGGATATATAGCTCTCTTTTAATAGACAAATCTTACGGTCTATAGAACTTATACTTCTGCATAGCGCAGAAGAATGTACGCTTTCACAGAATAATGAAACAGCTGTGAATGTTTTCGAAAGAAACGTTTTTTGTAAGATATTTTGTTCCCTACGATTTAGTAACGACTACCGCATCCGAAGAGCTTTATTATATCATTGATATAATGCAGCGAATTAACAGCTATCGGTTTCACTGGCTTGATCATGCCGTGTAAATGAATGACGATACTCACAGGAATAAAATATATGAAGTAGCAGTTAGAGGAAGAAGGTAGAAGAAGGTAGAGGTACTCTGTTTCTCCGATGGAGTGATCGAGTTAAGAGGACACCAACCGCGCTTGGTATATAAGACTCGAAAAAGCGCGCATGCAGTACAAGCGCCCGAAAAGGAGTGACTCCTTAGGTTGAAACCCCTAACAAGTTATTATGGATGTTTAAATAAGTAGTTTTTTAAATAAAATATAATCTTAATCATGATTTACTTTAAAATAACTGCACTGTATAAATTAATTTTTTATGGATATTAAAAAAATATAATATTTGCTGTAGCAAATTTACTAAGTACCATCTGCGACCGATGAAATGGTACTTGCGTTATGTTAGAGCAAATAATAGCAGACAAGGAAAAATAAATTCGACGAAATATATACCGTTGCTTAAGTGAAAAATATCCTCAGTCACTATATTGTAATATCTAAACTACATAGCATATTACTATGTAAATGGAAGCAATTAATACCGCTATCACTATTGAAAAAAATTTATTTAAAGTATTTTAAATTTATATTACTTAAAAACCAAATTGTGGTTCATTTTCAAAATAAGAGTAAGAAAATTCATATTTAATTGGCATTTGGATAAGTAGCATTTAAGAATGAACTGATCCATTGGAAATCATGAATATTTTGACAAAATTTTTTGTCGTGGTAATTATCATCATTACATTTACCGCTAATAAGCTCATGAATGGAAAATTAACTCATTCCTTAACCTCATACTTGTAATTAAATAATAAACTATTCAAAACGAAAATGTGATGAAGTTTAGTTCTATTTATTGAATGAATGAACATCATTTGTGATGTCCTTTAAACCACAAAGTAGATGTCAGTGCTTTCATTTGTTCGCTTTTGTTTTTCTCTCACATTATTTCTCAAATTTGTGTAAACAAGAACCGTTGTGCGAACAAAGCTCAATAAACAAAACCATCACCAACGACATCATAAAGAATTCTACAAACAAAAACAAAGACAAAAACAAAAACAATACAAACAGATAAAATAATAACGCCCAATGGTAGGATAATGCAAGGAAATTACATTAAATGTAGGAAAATTAAAGCTCAGGATTTGATGAAAAATCACGCCATTTAAAATGAAAACAAATGGAAAAACAAAAGAAAAAACAAAGGGAAGGCAAATAAAAAACAATGACGAATAAAATGACTGAACATTTGCTAGATGCGATGTGGAACATCATTTTGTGTTCTGTTAGTGTTTTTGTTGTTGTGATCCTAATGGTTTATTTTCTCTTCTCTGAAGTCTTTAGCAAGGATTGAGGTATATTATCCCAACGTTTTATAAGTCAAAGGTCTGCGTTGTTATAAAGCGGAACATTTTTCTGCTTGCAGGACTTAAAAGCACATTAAGCAGCCTTACCACATAAAATATTGTTGTCTATTATAGGTTTTTATCCTTTTTATGTCAAGTTTTATATGTGATTTTGTTTTAAAACTTAAAGTTTTTATGTGCGTAGAACTTTTGCTCTTATTTTTGTTTTTGCTTTGATTTCAGATTTTTGTTTGAGTTTTGTTTTTATTTTTACATGACTTGGTTTCGGTTCTTAGGTTCTTAAGCGGTAAAGTATTTATCTTTTTCATATGCAGAATTTTATTTTATTTGTTTTTTCTTGCATCCTTCTCTCTAGCCTCCGTACGGGTTACGGGTATGAAAGGCGAGAACCACACTTGTCAAATAACTCTTTCATTTCAAGAGTGCCTTTGTGCTTAATTTTTCTTATATTTTTGTTATAACATTTTGATGTGATTTTGTTCTTGATCAAGATTTGTTTCATTGCTTGCGGTGTTGTGGGCGGTAGATGTGGGCAGCAGATGTGGTTATATTGCACTCCAAACGTTCCAAACCTTGGACTCATTGAGCAACACATATGAACGAGCAAGTAAATGAATGAATGCTTTTTCAGTTTTATTGAAAATAAAAATATAAAATTTTGTTCATAGTTTTCTATTTTCAAGCAAATTTTATTTTATAATTATTTTGTTTTAATTTTTTTTATATATTATTTTTTTTATATAAAACAAAACTGGAGAATACTTTTTGACAATTTTTATATTATATATCAACATTATTTGTAAATAAGACAATATTATTTTCATTGATATTTTATATTTTTTTTAATTTCTATATATTTTTATATATTATAATATGACAATATGAATAATATGACAGCAAGCACTAAATAATGCCTCTACAAATGTTTTGTGTTGAAATTTAACAATTAAAAATAAAAATATAATTAATTAATTCAATTATTCTACAGTTTATGATTTCGTTTTAATATAAACACAGCAAGTGAATTTGTTAGTGAATTTTCACAGCAAACTAACTAAACTCCAAGTTGGAACACACAAGTCAAATACGGTTTTGGGTCAGTTGGTTAAGGAGTGCTGAATTTAAGCTTTAAATTGAAATTTAATAATTAAAAATGAAAATATAATTAATTAATTCAGTTATTCTACAGCTGGTTTATGATTTCGTTCTTATATAACACAGCAATTTAATTTCTTCATGAATTTTCGCGTCAAATTAACAAAACTCCAAGTTTGAACAGACGATTCAATTACGGTTTTGAGTCAGTTGACTAATGAACGCTGAATCTGAGCTTCAAACTTGGCAGGGTACGAGTTCAACCCTCGGTACTTGCATTCTCAAAAAAGTATTTAGGAACAATTATAAATAAGATATGTTTCTAAAACCACTGATGATGGGTATTTGGCAATACCCGAAACAAAAAGAATTTTTGTTGTTGTAGTTCACTTCTTTTCGAAACCTCTTCATATTTTTATTTCATATTTCACATAGTTTTGTTTATAAATTATATAGATTTATTATTTTAAACCAAAAAATTATCATTTAAATTATTACGCATTGGTTTATAATAAATTTAAGTAACACAATTCCACTCTGTCTTCGCCCACTCGTAAAATCGTTTCACGGAAAGTTCATAAATTAGTGGAATATCTTAAACATTGATTAATGAAATGAAAATCGTAAATCAAAACTTATGACAACAAATACCGAAACGCAAACAATGTAACGCAGGTCATCTGGAAGATGGGCAAAAGGTTGGTTACGGTGCCAAAGCGATAAATACTAACAAAATGTCAAAGTATAACAAATGACAGGACACACAACTTTAAAGGTATTTTATCCACTCTATTCCAATAAATGTATATTTAGACATTTTGTGTATAAATTTGATTTTATTCGCATTTATTCGATTAAACAGAAACACGAGCTGATGGACATTTAAAAAGGTTGAGCAATTAATTGAAAACTTCATGTGAATTAACGTGCCCACACACAAAATTTACGCAATTAAGCAACATGGTAAAAAGGATACTTATACTTTCGATTATTCTGTTTGATAGAACAAATGAAGTGCTTAATTTTTAACTTAAATGGTCAAAGTAGATTAAAATAAATTATATTCAATTTTTTATGTTAGTGCGTTTATGCGACATACAATTTTATATATGAAAAGCATGCAACTCAAATCAAATTAGCAGTAAATAAACACTAAATAAATTTAAATTTTATTGTTTTTATTGTTTTAAATGCTTAAATTTTTAATTTAATTTTCAGTATATGGAAATGCAGTAAGTTTACTTAAAAAAATAATTAATTTTTTTTCTTGTGAAGTTGTTATACTACGTGACATTATTTGCCGCTGAGTATCTTTTAAAAGATTAGAAAAAAAGACGTCGCGTGTATAATAACATTGAGCTATGGACTAAATGCATTACATTTAATTTTAACAATTTTAGTTGAAATAGATTGTTAAAATGTTTCTTTTTCGTTTTCACACTTATCCACATATCTACGAATACCATACTATAGAATAAATTTTATTTAAAAATATGAAATAAACTATTGATTTGCCCATGTTAAGAAGATGTGATATAATAAACAATTATATGATATGAAAACACTTTAAACAATGAAAAAGCAGTTAATTATTATCATATTATCATAATAATTCCTGTTAGAATAGAAACAACTTTATTAAAAAAACATTTTGTGATCCAAAACTATTATATGGAATGTCAACTATTTACATATACTTAAATAGAATTACAGTAAGGCCCCGCTTAACGCCTGGGATTCGTTCCATCAAGGTAGAACGTAATGCGAAACAACGCTAAACGAGGCTATGTTAACATGTAAATATTGGGGTTAGGGGAAGATTGATAGAAAATTGCTTAGGTATTAAATTTAATAATTATGTTTTTCTTTAATAATAATAGAACCAAATATTCAGTCTATTCTATGTTTCCAATCTTCTGCTTTTTTGTCCTGCCAAATTTTGGATAAATTTCAACAAATTGGTCCATAATTTCAGTTGTAGTAGTCAAATTCTTTTTCACAAACAATATCGAAAGTTCTTTTTGCTCTTCTTCGAAATAACTACTATCAATATTTTTGTTTTCTTCTTGCTCAATTAATTCCTTGAGTTCATCATTAGATAAAATGTCTGCTGTTTCTTGAACTATTTCTTTGACGTCCTCCACTTTTACCTCATCTAAACCGGTTTGTTTCGCTAATTCCACTATTTCTATCATTATTTCATTCATTTCGACAAAGGGTTCAATGTCTTCGCTCTTACTTAAATCTGGTCAAATGTTCTTCCATACTTTTTTCAAAGATCTTTCAGTTATCTCGTTCCAAGGAAGGTTTATGTTTTCTACAATATTTATGATATTGTAATTTTACCAAAATTCTCTTATTGATTGTTTCTCTTCTCCGTCTGTTTTTGCAAACATCTGCTTAAATATTCGGATTGAAATAAAAAAGCGCTAAACCGAAACAGCGTTAACTGGGGTCTTACTGTATACATAATATTTATATTTCTTTAACCATATTATATAATTACTTAATGCGAAATAAAATCTTTAATTTTTCATAAAATTATTATAGGAATCTAATAAAATTACTTGTGTCCTGAAAGAAATTTATATCACGAGTACTAATTACGTAAAACAAACATTTAAAAATGTTACTCATACGCACCGTGCATTAAAATGCGCTATTGATTTAGTAGTTTGATATTGATTATTTGATTTGTTATATATTTGAAGTTCTGTTGTTTGAAAAAAATATTTTTAATTATAGATTATAATTAATTATATAAATCGCGCAATGTTCTTCTCTTTACCTTACACACCACGTAATATACAAATGTTTATATCCCTAAAATTAAATAGTTGGATTAAGTGAAAATGCCAATAATCTTATTTTTCTTATTACTTTTCATTTAAAATTAGTTTTTATTTTCAAACTTATACAAAAAAAAAGGAGCTCGGATTATGAAATTATACTAAAGCAAAATTAGGAAGAAGTGTTAGTTATTCGTTTGCAAGTTTGTTGTTTGCTTACAATCTTCTACACTTTTTTCCCCCATCTTCTATACTGAAGCTTTCTCAATTATAATTGTTTTCGCTTTCCTGGAATATAATAATTCCACAGTGTACAAGTGCTTGTAGGGCTGTTTGTTTTTCTGGTAATATTTATGTATCTCAAGTATTCATCTTATATTATCAGATTTGTATAGTATAATCGTTTATTATAACGAAGTATTTACTAGAGTAGTTGTGGAATAAAATGAGAATATACATAAATTTTAAGTTGTAACACACTGAAGTTATATGAGTTTAGTTGAATAATATGAATTTATTACTGACTTAGTAAAAAAAGACCCTAAAAGTTGGAATCTTTCATAGTTAAGTTCTTAGATGCATTCACACTAACATAAAACTTATTAAGAATAGGTATTTACTATGAGGTTATCTATGGATAATTATATGTACCAGTAAAATAAATACTTTACTGTTGTTCTGTCATTACTTTATGACATTTACACAAATGTAAGTATACTTATTACATCTATTTTAAGCTTAGTAAATGTTTTAACAAAAGGATTCGAATTATTAATGAAGACAACAACAAAAATTTAATTTAATTTATTGGAATTTGGCAGCTTTGACTAGTTGTGACATACCATAACACTATTAGTTATCGTTTCTAATTTGATAGGCATGAGTTTAGACTGGCATTTGCAACAATTTATATACTATAAACCAATTAAATAAAAATTCAAATATTTCCTAGGGTCACTTAACATATAGAAAAAAGTATTTTGGATATGTAGGAGCCATATACAAGATCTTTACAGGCATCGGCTGATTATACAAAATACTCAATCAAACTACTTTTTGATCATGTAAATAACGCAATGAGTCAGAAGTGAACATTTCTGAATGAAAGATAACAGTTTGCCTAATGAAACATTTTATTGTTCTTATTGTCCCATGCCACACTTAAGTAATTTTAGAGGATTATTTTTGGTGCATTTATTTTGGATACTTTACTTTTGATACTTGATGAATGCTATAGATTGAAATTTATTAACTTGAACTCTGCCTGGGTGTGTGTTTATAGCGAAAGAAACATTTTGAGAATTAATTTAATATTTATATTTACATATTATATATAATTTGTTTACTTTCGCTGCTCACTATTCCGTTTTGCTATTAAGTATAGCGAAAACATTACGTATGTATTGCTTACATCACCATCTCAACAGCATCAAAGCATGAGTAATTTTTCAATCTACCAAATGCAGTTACCTGTGCGAAAACTGTCAAAAACTAGTTTTAATCCTTAATTTTACTTAAGTTCTTTTATTCTGAAATGTAGCTTGTATGCAATACTTGTTTAGTACTTTTGCTAGGAAATTCATCAGTTTCTGGTAACCATCGTTTTTTTATATCTTAATGTGATTTACATATTATATGTATTTTTGAAAAATAAACATCAGAGCCTTTTGTTTGTTGACATATTTATAGAAGTTCCTTTTAGAATATATCTGATATATAAAATCAGTTTGCATGGTCTTTTAATCGTTTTAATTCAATAGTATCCAAACGAGAATAATAGGCTTTCATATTTAATGATTATATAGTGATAATTAATTTCGGTAGTTACATTTCATCACCAAATATCAACTTTATTTTTAGAACAAGTTTCCTTTAGTTAAAATCAAACATTTTTATAATCTACATGTTATTTGTTTGAAATGTTCGTCTATTTGTGTCTCAATTTAAATAAGGAGAATAGGTGTTAGGCTAAACTGATTATTCTAACGTTCCACTTAAGCTTATTATCCGAAAGTGTTACAGAATAAGAAATTTAGAGGTTTATAAACTATCTCGAACCTTTGTTAAAGCCTAAGGTGCTTTTTAGAAAGAAGTACTGAAGTTAACGAGAAATAAGAGAAATACTTTCAGATTTTTTTATGTATGATTTCTTTATCTAAAAAGCGATAATATGTTTGCTACTAATAAGTAGTCACGTTTTGTAATATCCATGACAGAATTATAAGTTACTCTCATATATGTTTCATTTATTTATTTTATTTTAACTCAATACATATCCAATGCTTTAATACATATCTTTGAGAAAATTATTTTAAAAAATTACTCAATTACTCAATTTATATGAAATTTATTTTAGAAAACCACACATTTAATATTCATCACAAAGAAATCCGTGCACCGACACGCTAAGTTAAAATCAGAAAAGGATTGAATTGAAAATTGAAACCAAATTGACAACGTTCATAAGTTAATTGAATCATTGAAGCTAAGTTGAACTGTCAGCCAAGTTAATGGCAATTTTTTTGCCGTCTACTGTCTGCCGCTTGCCATTTTTGCAGGTATTTGTGAAAAATTACAATACAAAATTTGCACATGTGGGGGCCTGTGAGCTTATGCCAAAGTCAAAGAGTTTGACAGCTATTTAACTTTTCACACACCCTTTTTATTTCCTTGCTTTTCTTTGTCTTCCTTCTGTTCTTAGTTTCTATTTTATTTCTTCATTTCACTTTTATTATTTTTTTTTTTAACGTTCAACAGTTACGAAATATGTTGACTTTTACACGCGGCCTTTAAGGCCTCACCGAAGGACACGCATATGCCAAATGCTGATAATTTTATTGATTTACTTGTTGTTTGTTAATGTGCTTGTTATTACCTTCGCTGCTGTGATTGTGTTTTTGTTCTAGTCTTACTGTTGTTGCTGTTTTTGTTATTCTGACTGTTACTGTTACTGTTATTGTTGTTGCTACTGTTATTATCGCTTTAAAGCTTTTCATTATATATGGAAAAATTTTTCCGTTGGCATTAAAATATTGTCACATAGTTGTCATATTTTCCATTTTCCATTTTCTGTTTTTATTAGTGCTCACAATTTTGATGTGCACAAATTTGCATAAATGGTTAATGTTTCCTGACAGTAAAACGTCCGAATATTTTTATAAAAAATATGCTATTATCCTTTTTCTTTGAATGTGTGCCCTTTAGTCCTTAAAGTCGGAGCAAGTAACAATGTCAATGTTAAGAAAATGAAATAATAAAACACTTTAACATACTAACAAATTATAATTTCTTTAAATCTCTTTATAAAAATTTCTTTGAAATTTCTTTGAAATTTCTTTATATATTTAGAATTTTAAATTATGCTTTGATTTAATACTTTTTATTTCTATAAATATTTTAAATTTAAAAGATTATTATAACTACAGTAAATACTGCCAAATACAAGATTACTTTTGTATTTAATATTTATAATGTACTATTAAACCTGTAATAAACCTGAAAACTGCTGTATTGTCGTCGTAAAGCATTCGCTTTTTATTATAATATGGAAGAGCATATCTATATATAAAACTGAATCAGTTTTAATAATTGAGAGTCTATGCTCTCAAAAAATTTCAAAGAAATTATTTTTAATGGATTTGTGACTAGTAGGAGATCCGCTATTGAGAGAGAAGAATAATCCATTTATCGGGACAAATCTGCACCTTGTCATCAGACGCGCTCTCTAAATGCTTCATTGAAATGAACAATTTTAACCATTTATTCAATTAATTTTGACTATTCTTAAACGATAGATTACCATTTTGAGGGAGAAATTGGATATTAAGTCTATATAATGCCCAGTTAACAGCCTTAAACTAGATTCCATAAAACAAATATGAAAGCTCAAGCCAAAAACTAAGATCGAATTAAGGGAAACTATAAAAAAATGTTGTTTGAAAAGATAAAAGACGAATATTTGAAGGCTTTGTATGAAATTATGTCTAAGTGGGTAAAATGTGTTATTAAAGCCGGAGGTGGTAGTCTGTTCATATATTTAAGGTAACTTTAAAATATATTTTGTATGTACATTTTGAGTTAAGTCAGACAATCTTAATACCATATATATTTTTAACATAAACATCTATCTGTATGTTGACAAATTTCCTATTAACGAAACAAACTAAACGATCTATTTGTGAATCTATTCAAAAGAAGATTGAATATGGTTGCAAAATAATTTTTTCTAAAAAGAAAAAATGAAACTTATAATTTTTTTTGATGTCAAAATATTCATATAAAAGTGAACTAAACGAAAAAGAAAGCAAAATGTAAATTATTCCGAAAATTCACATCTCTTCTATTAATTGATTATAATACGTTATATGTAAAACACCATAAAATAGATATGAATCCAATAATTTGCTTCTCTTCTTATATGTACACAAAAATTTATCATATATTTTTATATCAGCCAATTTTAAATTAAGAATATGTTATTTTCAGAATTTCAATATCTTTCATTTTAATGCATTAATGTGAAAAAACTACGTATGGTCTTCCCCTTTTTTCAAAAATGTCAAATCTTGAAAAAAAAGCAGTTGTAACTTTTTCTATGAATCTATATTTTAAAAAATCTTGCATTCACACTAAAAAATACTCAGGTTAGTTCAGCAGAAGTTCATAAATCCCTAAACGAAAAAGTATATTAACTAAAAATAATTTTATAAAAATTTAAACTTGACAGGTAAAAAGTTTAGTAGTAATTAAGTTTTAATTAAAATTTACAAACAGAAGAAAATTTTAATTTTCTTCAAATATTTAAAATAACAAATTCTGAAATCTATAATTTTCAGAAATTTATTAATATAAAAAAACTGATTATTAGTAATATAAATGAAAATTTTAAAGAAATTAAAATTAAGTTTTAATTAAGTTAAGTAAATGAAAAAGGGAGAGAAAGCGCGTTGCTTCAACTCAAGCTACTTCTTTCTCTTGAGCTTTTTATATTATACAGCTATAAATTAATATAACTATAGATTATATCTATTATATAACAAATTCAATCTAATAAAGCTAACTAATAAAGTGAAATAATAGAAAATTTACCTGACATTACTTGATCGAAATTTTTAAAGATGAAATCCTTTTGATTTTGTAGATTGACTTGTTTTTAGTTTTCTATAGATGTTGTCAATTATTAAAGAGAAATTATTTCTTATTTATTAATTTTTATATTCAATTCACAATATATTATTACTTAGGATTGATATTTTAAAATTCTTTTTTTATTTAATAAGTTTAATATTTTTATAATTATATATATTTATATATAAGCTTTCTGCATACATTAAATACTAAGCACAAAATTGACTAATACAAGTATAATATTTTATATATTTTGTATATCAGTTTTTATATAAAAACCAAAATTATTTATTAATATTTTTATATATAATTTTTTTATTTATCATACATTCACATTTTACATTTTTAATATATTTTGACTAGCGGAAGTTTTTTTTAAATACACAATTAAAATTTGAATATATTAAGCACGCAACTTAAAGTAGATCATTGCTTAAAATTATTAACACATTTTCTATTACAAATTTTAGTTTTTGTTTTTGTTTTTTATATATATTTTAATTATAATTTTCATATAATATTAAGACTTTATTTTATTTGTAGATTAGTGATGTGTTTTAATTCCTTTTTGCATTGTTTTTTAAATATAATTTTAAATTTTGTTTGGAATGATGTTTGATTTATCTGAAAATTAAATAACTTAATATTTAAAAATATTTTACTTATTAAATTATTGTAATATAAAGATTTTTATATTTGCACCCTGAAGTAGTGAATTTTTTTAAAAATTGAAATTTTCTTGAAATGTAGTCAAAATACAATTTTTCTTATGGAACGTAAAATTTTTAATTAAGAATTTAACTAGGTGATTTGAACAAATGCTCTTTTTGTCTCTACATTTCTGAAGCGATTGTAAAATTGGATAACACACGAGTACAAAACTCTTTAAATATACCTACAGAATGTAATCGATCTACTGCAAGTATGCTGAAATGTTTTCTTCAATCAATATTATTTAAATTCAAGTAAATCCTAATTTATAATTCTTAACTTATATAGCTGTGGTTTATGCTCTTCCTGAAAAAAATCCATGGCAAGTGCAGTTGTTGTTTATGAATTAGTAAAAAAACAGGAAAATTTGAAATTTGAAGTATGCGATGGCTTTAAATGTTTCAAAATACATAAAGCCATCGTATATCGGTTCTCTACAGGGCCCAATACCTGACACTTGCTATCCAAAAATAATATACGACCAATTAAATCAATAGGTGCTTCAGAAAAACACTTATCATGGACATTTTGCAAGCTATCGTATATCGATGAAAAAATACTGCATAGTATTCTTAACACTTGAGATCCAAAAATTATATACAAACAATTAAATGAATAGATGATTCGGAAGTCCACTTATCATAAATATTTTGCAATATTAGAAACATCTGGCCAGTCTAATAATTCATTATATTAAAAATTAAATTTTCTTACAAACAAGTACATAATACATATCACATATATAAGATGTACAAATTTTATTTGTAATTAAAAAAATAAATATATTAAATATAAACATAAATAAATATAATATGTAATATATTTTATATTTATATTTTAAATTAAATTACTTAATTATTATTAAATTAAATTTTCTTACACACAAATACATAATACATATCACATACACAAGGCGTACAAATTTTATTTATAATTAAAAAATAAGTATATTAAATATAAACATAATTAAATATAATATATAATATATATTATATTTATATATTAAATATAAATAATATATATTATATTTATATATTAAATATAAATTATATATATATTATTTATATTGAAATTAAATGGAAAATGATCATTTGTAAAATATTTAGTGCTGACAAAGAATATTATATTATTATTAATATTATAATATTATATTTACTTTAACAATCATGGAATACCGTTAGTATAGTTTTGTTTGGATTTTGTATGAATGTACAAAAATTACCTCTTATTACTGCATATTGAGTGTGTAGTAATATGAGTAATAGGACCTTATATCTTATTACTGAGTCCCTACGCTCTACTTAGGAGAGAAGGACGGCAGTAAGTAAGTACTGCATATTTCTCTTAAAAATAGGGATAGTGAATGTTTGCCGAATTTGTATTTAATTTCAATTTAATAAAATTATTATTATGTATGCATTTTAATATATATATTAAGTTCTTAGAATTTCTTATATGTGTTTTTTATATACTACAAATATAAAGCAAAATGATATAATATTGTTTTACACTACAGTTGCTGTTGTGAACTAAGTAAATAGAAAATAATTATTTAAAAAAAAATGTCTAATGTCTCTATGTCTGTGCAAATGAATAATTTTTTAATTATTTTGAATATTTAAATGACACAAAAACAATAAAAACTTTTTTCCTAATATTAACAAAAATAAATTTTTTTTTAGTTTTAGCAGATATTTTTGATGCAATTAACAGATTTATGACCAATAATTGAAAACTTAACAAGGAAAGTATTTTTAAATAAATTAAAGTAAATTTTATGACATTTTAGTTCTTCTAATATTTTATTCAAAAAATAAACTCTATAAATCAATTACTAAATGAAATATATGAAAAATCATAAAATCTTATAATTGAGACGTTTTGAGTTTCCACAATTTAATTACTTTCAGACAAAAAGTTTATATGAATGTATTAATTATTTTTAACTCAATACAATCAATTAAAATATAATAAATTCAATAAATAAATGGAATATTTTCAATTTAATATAAAAAATTTAATTACTTCGTTATGATTTCAAATCAAAGAATTTTAAATGATTTTTATTTTATGAGTAAACAAGATATCAAATCAAGGTTTCCTTATCCTTGCTGTGTTTTATGTTCATAATTTCAGAGTTTAATAGCACCCATAAAGCCTAAAAGTATCCATGTCTTTATTTTATATGGAAAAGCAGTTGTTCCAAAATAATAAAATAAATTCTGAGAAAATGACTTCCGAATTGATTAAGATTTGTTTATTAACTCAGCGGAAGTGTGCTGGATTCGGCACTGTATTCATATGAATTTGCACTGAAACATTTACCGATTGCTTAATTTATGGACATTCATGATGTGAATTAGTTACAGCCAATTTGTGTCAGCACACGTAAGCATTTTCACAATAAAAGCGTTTTTATTTTGCGTGGGAGGGCAGAGTTCATAAATTTTAGCAATTAACCATTTTGCCGAGCAGTTTCTTTCTGGTAATTAATTAATAAAACTAAGCACCAAGATTAATGTCGAACCAACCCTGATTTATGGTGAGACATGTGATCCATTGGCTTACATTTACATCTGTTTTCCCGTTTCCTTATGGTAATTCTCACAAGGATTAAGAAATATTGACGGAAACATTCTCAATAATAACTTTTTTTTTGTTAACTGAAATTGTA
>NC_051847.1:95604394-95621365 GCF_002237135.1 Teleopsis dalmanni | reverse complement strand
CTTACTTAATAGTTATAGCTACGAGAAGAGTGTTGTAGTAGTTTCCCATTATCTCATTCAATTTGTGCAGTTTCGTTGCCAATGTTAAGTGGTTAATAAAAATTAGCCAATGCAAAAGCAATCTTTAAAGAAATTGAAATTTAAGTTCAAGAAAAAATAATTTGAATAATATTAAACTAAATCTATTAATTAACAATCATACTTTTGTGCAATATTATGATTCAGCAACAATAAAACATTAATAGACGAACATATATTATTAGTTACAAAACCGAACAGAAACAAAAAAACTTCATGATCACTCTCGGAGACTGCAATGTATCTGAGCTTCATTACGAGTACAGAAAATTGAAAGTGCACAAGCGTTTTTCACACCAATTTTGCATTGAACTTGCTAATCTGCATTTGCATTTGTGTTGCAAATCTGAAGTCAAGCGTTTTGTACACATTTCGATTGCATTATCATTGTTAGTTTTATTGCATCTTCAAGTTGCGGTGGAAGCGATCTGAAGCGATCTGAAGCGGTCTGAAGCTGTCGTGCCTTCTTCACAACCAACCAAAAATTTTCGTTACCTCTTCTTCCGCATAATGCTTAATTTGTTTGTTTCTTTTTATTATTACATATTATGTAATATGGGAAGATGCTTATACTTTTTATGGTGTTGCCAACCGGTTCACGACATAAAGATGCTCAGTAGCATCTTCAACAATAACCTGAATTTGACTGAATCTGCGACCAAACAAAAAGCTTTTCCGTCAACATTCAAATCCGAGAAATGTAACCGTTCAAAAATTCGGGCTGCCTAAGCTTGCAGCGGAGTGGTTATGTTAGACATGCCTTCAGGTTTTTTTTATTTCATTTTTATACCTGTCGCTCTGCCACAGCATTTATCTCAGTGAGTTGTATGTCATTATCAACGCCATTAGGTCTCCATGAAGATTTTAGATTTTATTATGGTATTGCATATTTGAATTTCGTTTGCATATCAAAAGACTTGAACTTAATCAAATTAATACGCAAAAAAGCGAACGAATATACGATCGCATTGAACGCATATATAAGAAAGTACGTAAATATCGGAATATAGATTAACTTGTTTCGGTTATCGGAATGTGAATTTCAATGAGTGATGTAACGGCTTACATTTCTGTATGTCTGTAACTATTGCTTTGTTATGCTCTTTTGTATTCAACTTTTTTAAGTATTTACTAATATTCATTAACTGCATAATCTCTTCTCACTACTGGTTGAAGGCAAAACGCTATAAATTTAAAAAAATATTATATCTTGAAGAGTTGTTCGAAATTTTTGCGACATCCATTATCATCACAAAAACAAAAAAAGTATTATAATTTAATTTTTGCAAGGTGTTTTAAGCTTAATCTTTTCGTATTTTGCGACATGTGGTCATTCATAAGCAGAAATACGTGAAATATTTGAAATATGTAAAATGTTTCCATTTCAATAAAAATATGCAAAAACATTAATAATAATTTTGTTCATTATTAATAATTATTATTATACAGCAATTAATTAATTTAGGGAGACAATTTGACTTTTACGAAAACTAATTCAGGTTAGTTTTATCTCAATCTATTGCTTAATCGTTTTCCAAAGTAATTACATGGATATATTTAGACACAGATTAAGTTAAGTTGGGTTATTTTTGAAAAAATTTAATATTAATTTGACTTTATAATCATAATTCATTTATAAGTGCAATGGTTTTAAAATGTATCTGGTTCATGTCTAATTACAACTAAAAAGCTATTAACAACTCTAAACACCGCGGTCGGTAAACTAACATTACAGTGCTCTTCCTATAGATAAGTGTCTGAAAAACGTCCATTATAAAGGAGTAATCATTTAATTATCATTCAATTTTAACAGGTGGCATTTGAAAGTATTCACTTTTTCCAGATTTTGCCTTATTGGTCATTCTACGTCATTCTACGGACCTTTCAGTCGTTGTATTTAGTAATGTTCTTTATTCAATAAGTGAATTCGCCACCATTATCTATTAGGAATGAATAGAAAACAGATTTCAGTGAATACTGATAGTTTCATTTCTGAACGAATTAAAATTTACATAAATAAATACATAAGTGTAGAAGCTTAGGAATATATTCTATGGTAAATATTCTTAAGCCCACTACTGAAAAGTGAAATGGTTTTAAGATACTGTAACATCTTATTGAAATACATGATCTAATGCTGAAGTTCAATTTCAAAAGAGTGTTGCTTAATTTAAAGCAAATCAGAGGGAAAGTTATAACTACCACTCCTTGCGGCAGAGAGTAGAAACTACTCATTACAGGAAAGTGTGCATGCTGGCATGTCTATTAAAAATTCCAAGATTTAACATATGTTAAACAGTCATTTGCTCACCAACATTGATTCCTACCCATTAGCGGGGCATTAATATTAGATTGAACGGAGCTTGATTAACTTCTTATTATTTTATTATTTACAATAAAATTTGAACCATTCGAAAATATCGAAAAACCAAAAAATTAAAAATTTAGCTTTTTATTAAAACATATTTTTAGGTTTTTCTATTTTAGTTTTTTCTTTTTTAATTAAACTATTTTTAAAACTGACGAATATATCATAGTAATATAAATTAACTTAGCTTAGTTTTTGATTTTTCAAATTAGACACTAATGCTTCGGAAAATATTTCTGCATAATTCTTTCAGATGGCTTGCGTTCTTCAAGTATATTCAGAGAGTTTTACATATTTCTAATACATCAAATTTTGACAATAATAATCCAAAAATTATATATGGACAGTAAAATCAATACATGTGTCCAAAGAAGACTGAAAATGAATGTATAGCGGTATCCGAATAAGCTCTACAGCCAGCCTAAAAATTCAATTTAATAAAGATTAAATTTATAAATTCTGGATTTTCTCACTAATACTTCCTTTTTTATTCGAAATAAAAATGATGTCAAAAACAATAGCGAATTGTTTGGACACTTCCAGTCCAAAAATTATAAACAGAAAATAAAAACAATAAATTTGTCAAATATACCAAGAATGCCAAGTATACCAAGAATGGATGTTTGACGGTATTCGAATTAGTTCTATACTGAGCCTAAAAAATTAAATTTTATTAAAGATAAAATTAGTGAATTCTGTATAACTATTATATAATTATTATATCTTTATTGAATAGATACTATTCTCAAATACTTGACTAGTACTAGTAATCACAACTAAACATCTGGGTTCCTATTTAAAGGCATGAAGCTAATATTTAAAGAACGTTCCTAAAGCATTTTTTTACTAAATAAGTTTATATTGATGTATAATAAGTATATATTTATTATTATATTCATAAAAAAGCCTTGAATACGCTTAAATCATTTAAGTGAGATATAAAAATATTCATTTAAACGTACAGAAATCACTTATTCTACTGTAATAGATGTAATATAATAATCGTTTTTTCACCATTTTCTTATAAATCCACATCTCACTATACATATAAACTAAAAATACATTTAAATTATGCACTAATTCTGAAAAAGTCAACTATTAAAACTATTAAAAACACAAATGAAAAAAATAAAATATTTATAACCAGACACTATAAATTTCAAATATGACGTTAGTTACATTACTGACCCCTGGATTCGTGTTTCAACTTGAAATATCTGTTACAGTTTATCCCACACACTTTCCGTCTCAGATATCCTCAGCTGTGCGTATCACTTTCAAATGCAAATGACATTGGCCTATAAAACACCTAATGAGACCATAAAAATTGAGATCTAAACTTGTAATGTTAGCTATTTTCACCCAAGCAATAAATTTATTATTGCTTAGCATTTAGCGGAGCGTTGGTAATTATTACAAAGTTACTTAATTATTTAAACTTATTGTTATGTGATTAAAAAGATATTTTAAAAGAATGACAAGCAAAATCAAAACAAAAAAATTAATTAGAGCCACAAACAACGATTGCTAGCCTGCAAGCAACACCAGCAACAGCAGCAGCAGCCACGGCAGCATTGGCAGCAAAGCCCTAAGCAAAATCCATTGCAGTTGTAACTGTGTAGGTCTATGGAAGAGTAACGGTAACAGTACCTGAGAAAACGAAAAAAAAGTCGTGATTATGCACTTATCCAGCGACTGCGATTACGTATATGGCTCAAGTGCTTCTCCCGCTGTCAAATATGAAATAACGCTAACATACACAAATATTTTGTTACAATTAAAACACAATGCAACAATAAAAATAATGTTACCAAATCAACATGTTACCAAGAAAATTACGAGATCAACACCGAATATTAACCAAAACACAGACGAGAAAAGTATCTTAATTAAGCTCACATAGATGCAAACTCATAAACGACCATGACCTCGCCTATTGTACAAGTGAGGTACGATTTTGTTTACAATATGCGATATACTCAAGAAATTTCGTACGAAAATAAAAGTAAACAATGCACCACTTTCCAGCTCAGCTTCGATGAAGAAGAGACGAACTTTTACCAACTCCATCCATTTGATCAAAAGTAAAGAGCTCAGTCCAATGAAGAGAAACACTACACAATGTTTTTAAAAAATAATCAGTTTCACACTTTAATTAATGATTATTATTTACTAAAATATGAAATGAATTAATTTTTAAGTTTTATAATTTTATGACCCGAAATGTTTCAATTTTTTAAAAAATTTATAAAGACATTTTACACCCCAAGAAATGTTTGTAAATTATACTAAATTTATTCATTAGACACTATTAAAGATACCACCTTAACGTGCCCTATTTTCATGTGCGATATATTTGTTCAATTTAACCAAAGAAACTGAAACTTTAATTTAGATTAATATAAAACAATATACGTATATATATATATATATATATATATACAAACAACAGATAATTTAAATAATATTTCTATATATAAATATATATATATATATATATATATATATATATATTTATTTGCATCAGTTATTGTTTACATTTTGATTCCCAATCATATTCCTACCTAAGTAATAACCAATGATCATTAATTAAAATAGGGAACCCTTTCAATCATTCGGACTCTATAGTTCCTAGTTATTATTATCTTAATACACGAGTAATAACCAAGATCAATTGAAAGAGGTAGGCAACCCATTTAGTAAAATTAACAAAATACTTAAGATATGTGTTTCTAACGATTTGAGTTTTTTCAGGACTATTTTATCCCTCACCTCACCCATTGAAAATTATAGAATGAATTCATCCTCTTTCTATTACTATTTATTTTTACTATTTAAATTGAAAGTAAGACTATTAGATGTATAACTTACTTTTAACTTAGATGGCGTAACTTTTGTACTAAACATTGTTTTGTAATGATAATTAAGTATCCCAATGATAATTATTTGTGAAAGCGTAAACAACATATGTTTTATTGCATTTAAACAGCATTTCCGGGAAGCATTACTTTTTTGCCTCAATATTAAGAAAATAGCTTTCCAGAAAACGTTTTGAAAAACCCAAAAAGTTTGAAGATGAAGAATTGAAAACAATATTGAAGGAAAACTCAGCTCAGCTCAGTCAGTCGAGCAGCCAAAAGCAAACGTTACCATCCCATTAAAATGATTCACGAATAAGGAAAATGGGTGCCACTTGAGCTGAGTATACCCAACATTACAAATTGATACTGGTGATGCAAAATGGAATTACTACAATAATCTTGAATGCAAAGATATATAGGTTCACTTATGAATCCAAAGTATGGGTTCGCAAAAATAATGTTAAAAAGTTAAACATCCAATAAATCAAAAATATGAAATTTCTTCAGTAAGAAATTGAGTTATACCAGATATTTAATTCTTTTTAACGGATGTCTGATGTCTTACATGCAGTATTTTCTGTCTTACTATCAAATACTAAAGCAAAACATTATTTTACTGACTTAGATTATTTTATCTTGCTTGGAATACACTTTCACCATATTATTCGTTTCATCATTTTTCTTTTTCGCTAAAACTTATTGAAAAAAACTTTTTTTTTATAAATGTGTTTTCAAAAACTTTTTCTATTTAAGTTTTTATCTTAACTTGAACAATTCTATCTAGACTATAACTTCCATTATAAATATATGGTTTTCGTTTTCAAGTTTATTAACCTTGACGAGGTAAACGAGGTAATGAAAGTGAATCCATTAACAACATCAATTTTGTAAAATAGTAACAAAAATTCAATTATTATACTTCAGAAAATACTTATTTGAATTTTATCATATGGAAGTAAAAATAAGAATAATTTTAACTTCATTTAAATAAAATTCTTGTAATATGAACGACTTTATATAATATATATTATATATTATCCATCCAATTCATAAAAAATATTGATGTTAGTGTCCAAACCTCCAAACAAAACGATTGAAACTGTGTCACTTACTTGCTTATATACCCCAATGAATAGATTATCTGACCAAGCCTACAGTATGTCGCTAAATACCAACAACCAGACACAGTGACTGATGATCACTGGAAATAAAATACATACATCTACAAAAACACGATGCTGTTGATGGAATATATATTCCGCATAAATAAGAATTCCAAGATAAAAAATCCATGATGATAAATTAAGTGCATTATAATGCCCTTATAAAGTCAAAATACGCTTTAACTAAAATGTATTAAAAAAGCATTAAAAGCATTATGATATAGACTGTATATTTTTATATAAATATATGATTTCATATTTATTTTTTAGTCCCATAAGCAGGCCTTTTTAATATTAAAAAAAACAATACTAATGTGATATGACTTCACCTCTTTAATCTTTAACATATCTCCATAAGAAAATGAGATAAATAAATTAATTTAGATAAAATAGTTTTATAGAAACGAAATCATTCATTTTCTTAAGTTTAGTTTAGAATCAAATCTAAATCTCTAATCTATAAAACTTTGCAATAAATTTGTAGTTACAAATGTTCGTAGTTCAAATATACTTCAGATACAACATTTTATTAATAATTTTATACGGGTGTAAAGTAGCTGGCCGTTTTAAGCTAACGGTTAGCATAGTGAACCGGTGTCTGTATAGGTTGCTAATATATTGCAAAGACCTGCTGAAACTCAAACGGCACAATTGTCGTTTCTACCATGAAAGAGAAAGCAGGTGAAGAGCGTCAAACACTTTACTTCAATTAAGAGAGAGAAGAGAGAGAGAAATGGCAATCACTGTTATTATGAATTTACAATGGATTTGGTATTTAAAAAATTAAACTAAAAAATTTATTTTAATATTTTATTATTGTTTAATTTAAAGTTATTTTATTCTGCATTTAATCAATTTTAAATAAAAATATTTCTTTGCTTTGGAATATCTTGTGTACAATAATTGCAGAGCCATACGTTGAGATCCCCACTTGCTTACTGGAAAAACCGAATTTTCAACACTGATTTTTAAATCACTTTCGCTCTCCGCACATGAGTATCAAGAGCAAAAGGTCATGGTGCTGTCATTGCAGACTACGTGAAAGCTTAAATCGCAACACTAGCTGGACCAGTGACTGGAAGCTCCACCGCTGCAAGATTTTGTGTTTTGTTTTGCTTCTCAAAATTTCCATTTTACAATTTTCTTACGTTGGCTTACATAACATATCCAAGTCTGTATAAAAATGTGTGACGCGACTGAAGCCATATCATTTGCAGATACACAATAAGCGGAATAATATCAAGGAAGAAATACGGGAAAAAAATACTTGAGCAGCGAGTGTCCTTTTAAAAAAAATTTTTTTTCCTTTTCTTCAAAAATATGGCGAAGTGGTTAATTGTGCGTAAATTTTATTAAAATTATTTTTGCTGAAATTGTTGTAAAATCAATTTTTTTTATCTTTATTAATAGTTGAGTGTGTTGTTGGTCGCCAGCAGTTCAGTGTATGGAAAACCTACATTTGGAAAAGAGCACGTACATATTCGTATACATCTGCCTGAAGGCGGTGGCGGCGGTGGTGGTGGCGGAGGTTATGGCGGTGGTTTCGGTGGCCATGTGGAGCACCATGGTGGCGGCGGCGGTGGTGGACATGGCGGTGATATTATTGGTCCGTTAACTGGCGGTTTAATAGGAGGTGGACTTATAAGCGATGGCGGTCATGGACATGGCGGCGGTGGTCATGGCGGTTTTGGCGGCGGTCATGGCGGAGGTCACGAGACTATTGTAATTGCTGATGGTGGTCATGGAGGTGGTTTTGGCGGTGGTCATGGTGGCGGTCATGGCGGTGGACATGGTGGTGGTCATGGCGGTGGTCATGAGACTATTGTAATTGCTGACGGTGGCCATGGAGGTGGTTTCGGCGGTGGTCATGGTGGCGGTCATGGCGGTGGACATGGCGGTGGTTACGGCGGTGGTCATGGCGGTGGGCACGGCGGTGGTCATGAAACAATTGTTATTGCTGATGGTGGCCATGGAGGTGGTTTCGGCGGTGGTCATGGTGGCGGTCATGGTGGCGGTCACGGTGGCGGTCACGGTGGTGGACATGGTGGTGGTCACAGTTTCGGAGGTAGTACCGGACAAGTTGATACCTATGCTATAATTCAGGAAAGTCATGGATCTGCTGGAGGTCACGGAGGTGGCGGTTATAGCTTTGGTGGAGGTCATGGTGGAGGTGATCACGGCCATGCAGGAGGTGGATCACATTCGATTGCGAATATTGCTGCTTTAGCAGCCGCAAGCAGTGTAGGCTCTTCACATGACGCTCATGGAGGTTCACATGGTGGCATCAGTGCCGGTTATGGAGGTGGTCATGATGACGGTCATTTAGCAGCTATTGCAGCAGCAGCAGGTGCATCTTCTTCTGGACACTCTGATAGTTACAGTACTGGTTACAGCAGTGGTGGTGGTAGCTCACACTCTGTTGCAAATATTGCTGCTATTGCTGCAACTGCTGGTGGTTCATCACATGGTGGAGCTAGTGGTTATGGTGGCAGTAGTTTCGGTGGCGGCTATGGTGGAGGACATGATGATTCCAAAATCGCAGCTATAGCAGCAACATCAGGTTCACAAAGTAGCAGTTACAGTAGTGGTTACAGTAGTGGAGGTGGGCATGATGCTGGCGGTTATGCAGGTGGTTACAGTAGCGGTGGAGGTCATGATGATACTGCTGCTGCTATTCTTGCTACTTCAGGAGGTCATGGTGGTGGTGGCGGTGGTGGAGGAGGTGGTGGTGGCTATAACTACGCTCCCACAACTGGAAGTGGTTGGCAGTCTGGAGGTGGTGCCTCCTATGCTTCAAGCGGTAGTGGTGGTTATGGTGGTGGCAGCTCTGGCTGGTCATCAGGAGGAAGTGGCTGGCAATAAAGCCTTAGACTGTATGAAATTACTTTAGGCAAACATAAATATGTGCTACAGAGCGCTATTCACATATTTATTCTAGTCCACTTTGTGCTCACATGTAACATTTTTCGCTACACACCTCGTTTGCTCATCAAACACATTTTCGCCACAAACACATTTTAAATTAACTACCTTTTCGCATTTTGTATATTATTTTAATGTATTTAATTTTAACTTATTTAAAAGTTGCTTGACGCCTTTTCTATTATGTAATTATAATTTTGTAAAAATAAATATTTATAAAATTTTAATAATAATAAAATTAAGAAAATTAGTTGTGAACGCCTTTTCTGTCAGACACTTAAACGCCTTCTTCGGAAACATACAAATTACTGCAATTATGGTTTTCAAAGATGCTCAATACAATTCAAGCGCTCTTAAATGAATTTGCAAAACAAAATTTATTCAAATTACTTTGAATACAAAATTTATTACAATTTAAAAAGAAAAAAATTCGTAAAAGTTTATTAAAAATGAAACTCACTTGTAGTCAATGAGTGGGTAACCAGGGTAACAACTCATTTGTGATGTAATCAATGGTTTTAATGATAATCTCCAATTCGGTAACATAGGTACTTCACGACTTACTTTCAGCTGAGATAGCCATTGTCATAATTTTATTTTACTTTATTTGCAATGCTTCATTATTTGTTTTACTTAATACATATAAATTCTTTAAAAGATGACAAATCTAAAACTTCTTAGCTTTAATCCCTTATTCACTCTATAAATTTCTTTCATTTTCTTAATATCCGTCTAAGTTGGAGAAAGTAAAGAAAACTTTTGTTTGCATTTGTTGTCTTATTTTTGTTTCTAAGTATACGAAAATATGGGTAAATGTACTCGTGATATTCAGAACACAAAACCAACCTTCTCAGAATTCTCAGAATTCTCAGAAAGAGTGGAAAAGGGCATATAAATTCAAAGCAAACATTTACATTAATGCTAACACGGAAGATTCCTTAGATTGACATTGGTAAAGTTAAATCTCAAATCCTAGACAAAAACAAATTGTGATGGTTTTTATTGTGCAAGGATGCGAAACAAATTGTGCTTTATGTCTACAATATGCGCACAATAAAGTTCTACAAACAAAAATCAGTCATTCAAAGTTAATGATAAGTTAAATAGATTAACCTCACTCGAATACTTTTTTCTTGTTGGTATTAAACAATATTATGGATATCTTACATGAACTTCATTGCTTACAGCTGTTCAATAACCAAAAAGTATTCGTTTAACTTTTATGACAGTTACACACGCTTATTAATTTAAGATACTTCTGCGAACTACACTTTGAGTTATGAATTGGACCATATGGAATTAGAAATTTAGTCTAAATGGAAATATTTCTTGGAACGCATTTCAAGCATTTAATATGGATTTTCATAAGGTAGTCTTGCCAAGAAGATAATCGGTGCAGATTTTGTTTATTTGTTACACATGATTGTTGGGTAAACATCATTGTTATCTTAAGCAAAAAATTTATTTTGTGTCGAAATAGTCGCATCTTCGGTAGTCAATACCTATAAGTAAACGTCAAATAATTATTGCATTCACAAAAGTTTCTGTATGGTGTCATTTGGCTAAAAGATATGATAGGAATATACTTTTTAGAATATGTGAATGCCTGTCAAGAACCGTCAATTTTAATCGCTACTGCTACTTGATTGTTAATTTTTTTATATTATGAAATTGAAGATGTGCAAATGGAAGATATTTGATTTTGAAAGGACGGTGCCACAAACTATACATTAAATGTTGTTTTGGCTTCCTTTCCTAAAATTTTCCGGACGAATAATTGTTTTGATTTGTGGGTTGGTTACCAAAATTATGCATCTTATAAAGACTGTACATTTGTTTGTGTCGTTAAGCATAAGTCATGTTAATACAGACAATTCTCAAACACTTATCACTTCAACAATAAACATTCCTTCAGTTTGTCGAAAATTACCTAAAAAGGATCCAGTACTAAAAGATATTGTAGTAACTTCGCTAGTTACACATAAATACACTAATTGCTAATCTTACACCAAACGCTTATCTTGCCGCCCTTTTTCTGCCAGCTGCTCTTCTCTTTTCCCGTGTTGTACAACGTACGTTTACTACCAGTGTTGTACTACGTCCGTTTACTACAGATATTCTTTGGGGAACATTTGAATAATCATGTCTTTCCCACCTAATGGCAAAGCCCAAACAATATACTGAAAAAAAGATTTAATAAAAGTTTGAAATAAGTGTTTTTTATTTAATTTTACTTTTAGAAACATCAAATGGATAACTCGGTATTATGCATATACCAGTTACGGTCCGAGAACGCATCAAAAGTTACCTCAAAAGAGAAAACATTTGATTAATGTTGTATTTCACACCTAATGGAAGCTTAAAAAAATAAACTGAAATAAAGACAATAAAAATTCTTAATCTAGTAGGTTTTATTTAATTTTACTTTCAGAACCATCAAATATATAACTTTGCATAATGAATTGATATTTTCAGCTGCCCAAAGGCTATCTCTTATATTATACCTCTACGTTATACCATTTAGAAAGAAGAATATATTTTGGATTCACAACGATTCTATCTCTTGAAAAACCTAATAATTAAATGTTAGCGTTTGGTCAGAATTCAGGCTGGCAGTTTTCGATACTCAATTTTAACTGTTGTTGCGTTCTGTATTTTCACTCTGAAATACTACAGTAATGGATTTTGCTAGAGTTAAGTTTTACACTTCCTTACTTCTTAGGTTAGGTTATATGTGATTACTCCTGAAGCTATTGGTTTCAGTGATCAAGTTTTTTCAAGCGAAAGATTCCATCCGTTCTTACTGAAAATTTTTTGTTAGCTTATAAGTAATTAGATCAATAAAGTTAAAATCAAAGTACAGCTATTTTTTTATTTATTATTAAAATTGTGCTTTTTTTCAAATTTTATACCAAGTTTAAAAAAAAATAAATATTTTAAAAAAGATTATTTTAATCAGAAATGGCAACAACTTATGTGCATTTATCTTATCTTTTGTACTGAATCTGCCAAAAATAATTGTCAATTTATATTTCAGAAATATCTGTTCGCAGTAAAGCACAATTGAGAATACCACAATAAATTTTAAATTTTCATGACATCTAAAGACACATAACACATATAATAATTTTTAATAATATCATTCAGTTATAACGAAACTTACCCATTTCACTCCAATTCCACTGAGGATAATGTTGTCACTTTACCAGTTCAATTTATTATTTATACTTCAAGAATTCGAAGTAAAGATAAATTTAATAGACTGAAAGCTTATCATAAAACCCAAAGGCAAAAACACTTACACATGAGAGTGTATGTTATGAGGATGTGTGTTTCCTAGGTGTTCGTATACCCAAGCGCAATCCTCCTCCTCGAATTTAATTGAAATGGAATCAAGCTTTACTTGGTGGAATGATGTCGAAGTTACTTTTCTGCTCACTGTTACATGATTTATCTCTTTTGTAAAAGAAATTTGTCAAGTAAGATTTTCAATAATTAAAAATATAATTTTCCTTTTTAAGATAGAACTTCAAACAAAATTTATGAAATATTTCTTCTTAATAGAATTATTTATTTATTTTCTTATATTTTTCAATATAATCGACGTCTTTAACATTTACTTTGAGTGGTTGACATAATTGGCAAGCTTTATTTCAATAAATTAAAAATAATAAAACACAATTGCAGAAATAAATATATAAATTACCTGATGTTTCATTAAATACTGAATAAGTATTAAGTACGTTTGTTATCATATGTACGTTACAATGTAATTAAAATTAAAACTAAAACTACTTCAAATATCACTTACATTTATGCAATAATATAATATTATTAAAGACGTTTAATTATAATTCCTATAATTATAGTTCGTAAATAGGAAGTCTTAAAATACATAATCATGCGGCAAATATTTTTTACAATTTTAAGTGGTTTCACATTTCTTCGAAAAATCTCATAGAAGCATCGTAAAGCACAAAATATAAAGCCGTTGTCAATCCTGATTTGTACAAAGTTGGTACGACACCTTTGTAAAAGCTTATCGCACCTTCTTCTCTCATAGCCACTCTTATACAATCAATAGCACCATTACAAGTATGATTGCGTCCAAAAGTAACTCTTTGATGCTTAAATCCTTGCAGCTGTAGTCGCTTTTTGATGAAATCCAATGGATACAGTATTACTTTTGACAATGTACCAGCAACTCCGCCAGACATTAGCAAATACCAGGCGGGCAAGTGTTGCTGAGAAGGATGCAACAAATTCAGTCCGAAGTCGTTAATTATTCTATAGAAAAGAAAATTGCAGCCAACTAAAGGTCCAATTTGCACAACAGTAGGCACTAAACCACGAAATAATCCTCTAACTCCTTCGTCTCTTAATATAACAGATAAAGTATTCATAACATTTCTATATGGTACGTTGTGGTCCTGCGCTATTACACGGGTACGCACTATGTCGAATGGCATTGAAATTGTAGTTGCGATGCAACCGGCTAAGCCTCCGCTTACAAAATTTGATACATGTGTATGGTCTTTGAACCAAGTCGTTTGACTGCCTTTTAGTCTAATCTGTTCATATGACCAAAATTGTATAAGCGCATAAGTAATACTCATCATTTGACCAGAATTATGCCCCTTCCAAAAGGCCTTTATACCTTCTTCTTTATAAATTAAACGTGATGCTTGTAGCAGTGATGTATATTTTGAGCTAATTAATATATTACTATTTTTAGATGTTTTAAGTGGTTCTAATTGGAGTTGAAAACGTATCTTTAGTACATCAAACGGCTGAGTTAATGTTCGAGTTAAACAACCAGAAAGAGCCCCTGAAACGGCCTGATGAAATTGAGAAATTGCTGTATACGTTTGTATTTTATTCCGTTCATCAGTTTTCTGGTGCATCATCATTTGGGAATGCTCTTTGATCATTTTTCAACTAATAAACTGCAAAGAGATCCAAAAATGTTTTAAATTAATTAATGTTTAAAAACCCATCTATTGTGATTCCAAAAATTTATATCAGAATTTATTTAAATAATTGTAAAAATTTGATTAATTCAAACTAATTAAATAATAAGTGCGTCTATAAATATATAAATTTTAGTCTTAACGAATACTTATATAAATATGAGAAAAATTTAATAAATAAAGCTTATTACAATTATTCTAAAAAACACGTTAATAATCGATTTTTTATAATTTGATATTGTAATTAAATATTAAAAACTAAAATAACCAATTATTATTAGTATTAGTTAAGTAACTAAAAATTATTGACTTGAGTGAGATTAAATGCATCTCTGACTCATATTATTTTTAAAAAATTTAACTTTTTTTCGTACATTGCATACGTCTATGTCGACGCCTTAACATGGTCCACCTGTAAAATTCATTTTTATTTCACAAAATTAATTATCGTTCATTTATGAGCTCACATTAGGTCGGAAAGGGTTAACAATTACTATTTTTCATAATACAATTTTTTAGATACATTACAAAACTTTATCTTACAAACCAACACGACATAGCATACAAAAGTAACGTCTTTTTATGCTGGAGAGGGTTATATTATTTTCATATAATGGAAGTTTTCTTCATACATCACAAATCATCATCGTGAAAACTCATACAAAAGTTAGATTTCTTAGATAAAATCATCATTATTAACATTTAAAGATTATTTAGTTTATTAGTACTTTATGTACAAATTTCAAATTGAAAATACTGTTTTTGAATAGCCAAGATAATTTTTACGATATTCGTTTACAACCTGAGATATGAATTCTTGTTCTTATTCGTATTTGTTGAGAATAATATTATATTCTTCCACCAACTGTATGCCATTTAATTCTATGTCATTGCATCTTTTAAGCCATTTCCAGACCGAATTTATAGTCTGCGTATACTGTCCATCATGTTACGAGTATAGGAAATGTATCGAAATATTAAAGTGATTGGAAAAGTTGATTGTAGTCTTGGGAATCAAATCATTTATTTCTCAGCTTTGAAATAATGTTAAGTATTTCTGTCGTATTCTGACTCATATTTAACCAATGATTCAGCCATTTTATTTCTAATACTGACAGTTATACCTTGATCAAAAAATACCAACCCAAATGTTTCCTTTGTTAAATACCATAATACCGTAAATGATGGCAGAGTTTAACTAAAGCTATTTGCGACAGTTTTTCGTCTATGTTTTTGGAAAATAAGAACCATCCCAATATGCAACTGTATCAACTAAAACTTTGAAATTGATTTAAGATTAATAGTTTCTCATGTTGCATAGCTACAGTGCAGATACTTGATATGGATGAAACAACAGATTAATTTCCGTTTTAAGCGAAAGGAGCTTTGTAGTTGATTTCTTGAGTTTTGTTAATTTTGTTAAAATATTAAAGTTTATATTAAATTAAATTATATATTTATTATTATATTAAATTTAAAATTAAAATGTTAAAGTTTAGTTCACACTAAAGAAAGTGTTTATTACCAGTTGATATCAATGACTTTTATTTGAAATCATTGACGAATTTAAGTATTTGTTTAAAAACATAAAAGTCTAAATCAGTAAAAGTTGAAACAATATATTGTTTACAATCATTATAAATTCTTTACAAATAATAATAATAATATGAAATAAATTTTTGTAGATTTTTGCTGTCACAGAAAAAACAAATTTAAATGGTAATATTAAATACACCTAAATCGAAAGCCATCCTATGTAAAGCATTATAATACTACATATACCTATGTATATAATTAAAAGTATATATTTATTATTATTTGAAAGAAAGAAAGAACTATTCAAAACTTAACGTTGTTCTCTATTAATTTGGAATAACATTTTCTCTGTTACCCAATACTAATGATCAACACATTTTCATGATTTTTATTCAATTATTTTAGGGTACTAAAGTGTCAAATTTCAAATTGCGTGTAAATAATTTCAACATTCAACTGGGCATCAGCACGCACTGCTTTTTAGGGAAGGATAACAGAAATCAATTTATTTTTATTGTTATTTATGGTTGCCATTTAGGCAAAAAAGTATCGAATGTTTGATAAGAAATGCGTTGAAATACGAAATATTCACAATAAATTCAATTCCCTGAACATAATTGATGGGCACACAATTCAATTGAATGAAACCACATAAGCTTAAAAGAAATGCTTAAAATGTTGCTAATAAGGATCAGCATAAAATGTATAGTATTATGTCCTTTCATGTTAAGGAAGCCATTTTCTCTACTTATTCCTTTGCTTTTTTTTAACAGATTTCACACTCAATTTATTATTTCTTGTCTTTTTTTTTTATTGTCTACTTTCATTTTATTACTTTGTGCTTGTTCTTTATAAGATACCAAATTATTTATTATACATATGTCCTTCCCATTGAGAATCCTGTACATGCGAAGTATGTAATTTGCATCTTATCATTCACTCTTCTTTTGTATTTCAGTTGCCAAACATCAAGTTGTTGCCTACACACAAAAGTCCCAAATTAAACATGAAAATCGACACATACAATTGGTGCGGGAATATGGATTTCATCCAAGAACGAAAGCTACCGTCGA
>NC_051847.1:95577969-95604294 GCF_002237135.1 Teleopsis dalmanni | reverse complement strand
ATAATAGATAAATTATAGATAAAAATTTATAACGCAAATTTTACATCCTTTTTTTTTTTTGCTTGTCATCTATCAAAGTTAATTCAGGTTATACTGATGATTGTAAGTATCCATTTAGGTCCATGGTGACACCATATAAGAAACTCATTGATTTAAAAACCACATTGTACATTTGACAAAGACTAAACTATATGTATCTACATGAAGAGTATTAAAGTTGCAGCAAATTCCATTCTAAGTTTTGTCCAATAAACGCACATTTGGGACTTTTGTTAAGAATGTAAAAATTATTGTTTAACAAATGAAATGAAAATGTTTAGAAATTAAATAATAACATATAAAATTATTTGTTCGTACTAGTTAACCCATGTATATGTTTATTAAATCCATTCTTTGGTTCTCAATATATCTTAAGTTCATTTAATGTTTCTAGCTTTCTAGTCAAAACACCTTTAGCCTTATTGTATTCAAAGCTTGTGTTTTAATATTTATTTAATTATATTTACGACGAAAAAAATTTACAAGCTAATTAAAAGTAACAGCGAATGACTTTTGAGCAATTTTTTATGCAAGTTTATGTTTCGCACAGGATATTGCTGTACCTGTTGGCAACTACACTTAAATTTATTAACCAATTCTTTTTTATTTCTTGTTTTGATTGCCGTAAATCTCTTAAGTAATCAAATCGTACTTGCAACCATAAGAAACTAACTACCCGCAGGATAATAAATAAAGCACTCCTGCATCTCCCTTGAAAAGCCAAAAAATTAAAGCCATCGACCCACGCTTTGCTTGGCATCGACCCACGATGAGCATATGCAAGGATAATCGCAAATGAATGCTTAATAATTCATATACACACAAACACTAACAACGTCACGCCTTTATCTGCAGTAGAACTAGCACCGAATATGGGCATTGAAATTGAGCATCAACCGTAAACGTTTTAAGAAATGAAATACCAGTTTTTTATTTGCAGGCTGGAATAAAAAGAAAAATGTATTAAAGTAAGGAAAAACGAGAATGCCATCAACGCCTTCCGTGGAAGGTCCGTGTACCAGTTGCCACCTTAGGCGTTGTCTGCAGTCCTTCTAAATGTGTTGTTCCTATTTTATTTTTATGTAAGTCGATAAAATAAACTCATTTTGTTATGTTTCTGCAGGTGTGTGCATATTACTTTTGTATCTGTATTTGTATCTGTATCTGCGAATATCGTTTATGAACACAAAGCACAGAAACACTGCAAACATAAATAAATAAACTAATACATTTCATTATCGCACTCTACGCTGACGAGCGGCATTCTTGGTACGCATATCGTTAAAAATCAATGTTAGAATATATTAAACAATTTTTTTTATATATTGTAAGTATATTAATATCAGTACATTTATTTATTTTATTACTTTTTCGACTAATTTTTTTTAACAAATGTCTTTAAAAACTTTATGGTTTTATAACTTCAATACTGACAGATAAAGGAGAAAGCATTTTGCCATTCATTATTCCAATTATCAGTTACTAATTATTGAAGTAGATAATCTAAGTAACAATATGGTTCTCTTCGAGGTGACAAAACCTTGACTGTCAAGCATTGCTTGTTAGCACGAAGAGTATCCGTTGTCTCGATCTGACTTGAGGTACTCATCAATAAAAAATATTTTGGTTTGAATACGAAAGGCTAAAACCCTACGTTTTGGTTATGGTCAGTATTTAGGGATACGTTATACAAAAAGTCATGATCACGTCAATCATAAAATTGTTTTCATTGTAAATTAAAAATTTGAGAATAAGATAATGACAGAAATTTAAATTAAAATTTGATCACTTTGACGAGTTTTTCTATAGTCGTCTTACTTAGTATATAATGTCAGAATTTGAGTCGATTAGGAGTAAATTTGTGCTGTTTGTATGGATACCTAAGCATATTCACACAAAAACAATTATCTGTTAAATTTAAGCACAAAAAAACATACCAAAATAGTAGTATAAGTACGAAATTGGCAAACGTGATAATTGCATCTATATACATAACATTCTGGTCATGACGAAAGAGGGCGTAAAATTGCCGTGACCATTCGTCATATGACTATCTGTATAATATGCCTTATAATACGACTAATTAATTGTTTTCTAAATATAAACTTTTAGTTGTGTGATATCACAGTGATATGAAGTTTATGAAAATTCATTATTTTTGACAAATCCGTATAAATCAAATATATTAGAGGAGGTTTTTTAATGCATACGAGTATTGTAGCGCATTCACATCAGTCAGAAAGATCGACTGTTATTTTGATTTTGTGCCGTACAATTTATTAGACCAAATGTTAACAATTGCTGCTCTTTTGCTTATGTACAAGTATGTACAGTATTTACAAACATTTACGATTTTTCAAACATCTATGTAGGTTGGTCTATTTGCTTTGCGTGTCCTGAATGGACATTCTGTTTCCGTATTCATGAGTCGAAGCTTAATTCAGACACTTTTGGGGTTTTTGCTTCTAAATTTGTGCAATATTTTTTAGGTTTCTCTTTTACGTACTTTTTCCATATTTACAATTTCATATTTTGTTTAAAAGCAATTTGATTTCCGGCAAATATTATGATTACGTACAAATTTTTGAATGGAGTGTTTAGATCAAATAAAACAATTTGCATAAATGTCTCGTTAAATTAACAAATAATTTGCACTGATTGTCCAAAAACGACGTTATATATATATATACACTAAATAATACTACTGAATCAATCTACTTCAAGAAAAATATCTACTAATACTTTTTTAAATTTACGATATTTATATTATTTAAAATATTTTTAATATTAAAAGAGACACAAGTAGTAAAGATAAGTACTTCCAGGCTAAGTTTAAGCAAAGTTAAGCCTTTAGTGAATCGTACAACATCTCCTCATTTAAGATGCCTGGCCTTATTCGATCAAAAAAGACGTGTAGGGAACCTATATTCTGGCAAGCGCGAAGTATTTATAACAGATACGATGGGTGAACATTTCAATAGGCGTTTTACAGAATATCCCGCAGCTTTTAGCATCCTTTAATGCTCTAGAAAAGTGTTAAACAGCAGTAGCGACTAATTTAAGTTTAGGACTATTTCATCTAGAAAATATGTTCGTTGTAGACTCAAACGGGTTCTATGTATTACGCACAATATATGAAATTGTGTCAGGAGTTTTTATAACTATTATGTTGTGGTCTAACCTATTATGTTAGACTTTATTACTTTGTCTTACTTTAATGTACAACATCACACTGTTACTAATCTATTTGATAATAACGGATGCTTTTGTTCAATACAAGTTATTAAGTCAATTAATTATAAAGTTTTGCTGGCTTATATGAATTAGGTTGCCCAAAGTTGGGATGGCACACGTATAGCTTTTGATTTTCAAATACAATTTATATATCTGTATAATATAGACAGTTATATTTAAAAACCAAGATTTGTATATAAACGTTTCTTTCACAAGAACTTAAGTAAACTCTACAATTTGTATGATAGCTATATCCATATTTCCCTGATCCGAATAATATTTGCTTACACTTCTACATATCTATATATTTCAATGTTCCAATTATATCCTAATTGGGTTTCATATATGGAAAATTTTTTCTAATTGTTAAGTTTATATAACTGATGTTAACTTTTTTTAACTTAACGTTTTAACTAAATTTAAAAACAAATTCAAAAAGTTTAATTGTTCTTCCACTTTTCGGTTGTTTGAAATTTGATTTTAAATGAAGAATGAGGTCTTGAAAGAGTAACAAACGAATCGTGTCAATTTATAGGTAAAAATTGATTAGTTATGAACATAAAAATTATTATATATAATTTCAATTTCTTCTTACCAATATAAATGTAAATAAAACGCACTTATAAATAAAATTTCAATCAAATTTTTGTTTATTGTTTGCCATTAGGTGCAAGATGCAATATCTAGTATATAGTACTAGATCTTTTTGGGCTAATTTTTGATGATTTATGGGAACATAACTTTTAATAGCTGGGTTATATTAACTGGAGTTAAGGTATGAGAATCTTAACCCATTTGAGAATCTTATTTGGAATCATTCCCACGTCAGCACAGTACCCTAGGTAATCCTACAAAAATGGTTAGTGGTGAAAAATCGCATGATTTTGGTGATCATTTTACAACACTAAAATGTGAATTTACATATTCAAAAAATTTCTTCCTGAGAAAGACAATATACGACGTGTTGTGTTGATTGCGACGATGATTGTTGAAACCATATATACATATATTCCACATCCATATTTTCAATTTCAGTTAATAAAAATTGTAAATTATGTTATACACTTTCATTAAAAAGGTTCAGATCTATTACACTTTCTGATCAAATTTCACACTATTTAGTGTAAACATACTATAACACTAGATCCTTATGGCGTAACTTTGTGAGGATGGAAATTTGTAATAATTTCCAACCTACATAAATTTAAATAAATTTCGAAGAAATCTGAAATTAAAATAGATAAATTAACATTTAATATAGTTATTAGAAACTACTTACCAAAAAGCTACCCAGCCTGCACGCAACTGCAACACGTGAAGCAATCTGAAATTAGGAGATAATAAATTTGTAATAAATAGAGAAATATATCTTAATAAAATAATAAATACATACCTTCTTTGTTCATCCCCGCAAATTTATTTAAATAATTTTCTAATAAATTATTTTTTATAATTATAAAATTAAATTACAAATAATTTAATAAAAACAAGAAGCACCGCACGCAAAGTTACAAGAATTATCAAATCAAAACATAACAAGCAAATATCAAAAACGTCAAAATAGAAATTCGCCGCAAAGAGATAGACGAGATCGGTTGAGCGCACAACTTGAAGAACAGTACGAAAGTAAGACATACAAACGGGAAAGTAAACAAAACTTCACAAAACAGCAGAAAACAATTGTATGTGCGCTACACAAAAAGCTCGTCTGATCTGTATAAAAGACGACGCATTTTTGGTAAGGGTAGTGAGTCTTGTATGATCACTCGGTGGCATTGTATGTCAAAATATAAAATAAATAAATATAAAAAAATATTGTCTGACACAGTGGCGGTTTTAAGCCTAGTTGTATAAATTACTAAAATATATATATAATTGTGTACAAGTGCATGGGCGGTTTTAAGTCAAGACACTTGGACACTATTGTATAGATATTCTATAACCGAACAAGGAAATATATTTTTTTATATATACACTAACCCTTCTGTCCCACACAGGTACGCATTGAGCAAGTAATCATACGAAGATACAAACCACGGAACCAGATTAGAGATCACCGAGCTCCAAAGGAACAACCTCCAGATACAGCAGAATACCAGGAAATAATCTCAAGTTTCTCAAGTTTAATCACGTTTAATGAATTTACTTAGTTTTTTTAAAATACTATGTCAATGAATTGTACACATTAGTAATCTCAAGTTTACATAATTACGTTTAACTAAATTCCCTTTTTTTTAAATACTATTTTCATGAATTAATAATATTTTAAATAAATCTACATTTAAAATTTAACACACATTACTTTTATTTTGAGAAGTCCTGTCTCCGCGAATATAAATTTATTGTAGCGACCCCCTGGAAAAGACTGAGGATACCCCAGCATAAATTATAACGAAACGGGAGAATCCGTGTCGTTACAACTTTCAATGATTTGTCGGAACTTTTGATTGATTGGTCATATTAACTGGAGTTAGGTTATACGAATCTTAATCCATTCATTCATAGATCCGTGTTCTATCACACTTTTGGATCAAATATCACACCACAAAGTGAAAGTTTTGTGTATGGATCTTCACTGTCACAGGTGCAACAGTTATGTTTGTTAAAATTACCAAAAAAAATAACCTCATCACTGAAGAAATAAGATGAATCGATGAAAAATCGTCTAAAATCATATTTGTGGTAAGCTGTGACAATTTTAAAACGTAAACACAGTGGTTGTAAGACGACTCAAATGATGAAATGTCAAATCTTAATCTAAACACGTGATTCTTTCGATACAAGTTTTGTTTGATATACCTATATTACTGAAGAAGTACTGCTAATCTTAAAAATTATATTAAAAAAAAAAAGAAAGATTTTCTCAATTCACAAATTAAAATTAAAGTCAAATTTCAAAGTCCACCTTATTCCATCATTTTCATATCTCATTATTCATTTCAAAATCAAAATTCTATTTTGTGTGGTTGGGAAGTTATTCAAAAGTTTGTTCGGAAGAAGATTTTAATAATAAATCTTGGTTGCCAATTTCAAATTTTAATTTACACGCAAATGAGCAAGAGAACGCCATAATTGTTCGAAGTTTTGCCATCAAATTCAATCAAAGCAGCAATAATCAAAATTACATTTGTCTGGGCTCAACTGTTAAAATAGTTTTCAAGAAGTATTCAGTAAGGAGGAAGTTGGGAACTGTGGAACTGTGCACAGAAAGGATATTGCAATTTTGCTAAATTTAATTATTGAACATTTATGCGTCCGGATATTCAATCTTAAAGATTTCAAACCTTACTCTTCGATGGAAGACAAAGTTCGTACTCGAATAAATAAAAAAAAGGAACATTTTGAAGACATTAAGTTTTCTTTGAATTCATAAAGGACGCTATCTAAAATTTGTGTTGCTAAAGTGCGAAACATTTTAATATTATTACATTTCGTGTTTTCATTTTGTTAGCCTGTACTTAGGCGCTCATTAATTATTTTACAAATTTATGCCACGCTCAAAGGCTCTGTTTTCTGAATTGCTGTTCTACTTGCAAATGGCAAATATTTTTCGCAAGATTAATGGCCTTGTTATTTAAAATGAAAACGCCTGAAACGCTTTTAAAAGTAACATCTGTACGAAAGACGCAGGCTGAGAAAACATGCCAAACAGATGTTTCTAATCTAACCATTAAACAACTCAAGTGACCGGGCAGTTGCGAAACTTTATTAGAATTTAAAATTTATTCCTGGCATTTCTTACACTTAAATTGTGTAAACATACAAAATACTTTGCTAACATAAGGAAAAATAATGTTCGTTAGTCTTTGGTTAAAAATATAATTTGGTGTTCTGTCACTGAAATGGAGCATTCCTTCTGCTCTGGAAGCATATCTGTAAAGCTCCACACCTCACTGCATTTACAATTATTTTAACAATAATTCAAATAAATCATATGAACTAAAGGCGGTTTTATTTTACATGTGATGAACGTGAAATAATTGAAGGAAAACATCAACAGGATATGACACACAAGTTTGCGAATGCCTTCACATAAATTTACGCATATCGCATTGCGTGCGCGGTCTGTTGTTTTTGTGTGCGAGCTCGTCTGCTTATTCACAAACACAGATGTTAACACCACACAATAATTGAGATTGATGTAAATTTATTACAGCATTTAATGCTTCAATATTATATTTACACAGCAAACACACATTCCCACGATATGCCTAAAAGGACACATATGTTGATATTCAATTCCGCGTACGCCCACACACCCACGAATATAGGCCCTACGACAAGTTCGCATTCCCAATATGCGTAAGTAAATAATATAATTTCGCTGCCAAAACATAATTTCAGCGGTGAATAAAGTTCGAAAATTTCATTAAATGGCTTTAATTTTTTAATTTACGAGTATGTCATACGCTTTGATTAAAATATTACCTCACATTTTCGTCTCTCAGCAAATTAAAAATTTGTAACCGCTTACTGTTTAGCTTAGGGAGGAATTTTCAATTAATCTGGCAACTTTATATACTGTAGTATTTTGGAATACTATGCAATGTGATTATGTTAAATCTTTTTATTCCTTAATTAGTAAATCGTTCATATCATAGAGGTTTAACGAATTCGTATTGACATATATTGAAGAACTTATCTATTTGATTAGCATTTGGGCTTTGAAATGAGCACAAACTTTAATTCCCATAAAGTGGTGGAATTTTACTAGAGAGAGAAGTTCATATCATTAATAAAACTTTAAAAAGTTTCAAATGAAAAAAGTCATACTATAAAACAACACATTTCATTCATATAGTTTTTACTCAGACAATTTGTTAAATTCTTAATGTAAAGTGTGCATTTCTTGAGATATCAGAATAAACACTTTTCCATAGTGATATTGTTCACTATGTGTACCTACGTCAACTTATTGCACCATCTGGATTACAGCTGTTCTCCAAATGTTATTAGACAGATTTTAGTCTATCTTTAAATTATCTATATTAGATAGATTTTAGTCCCTCTATATATTATATATAATCTATCTATCTAATAAGGGTTTAATGAGGATATATGTGTTTACCTTAAAATGAATTTGTAATAAAATGCATCAATAAAAATAACTATCAGTTTTAGCTCTGGTTATGTTGTTTTAGGTACATTTTAAGCACGATTATGAATTTTAATACATTGAAGAGAACAGCAAAGAGAGATTTTATTTGAAAGGCTAGTAATGGAATGGAAGAAAACAAAGAAAAAGCTATAGTGATGCCTAAAAATAAATATCTGTGACGCATATAATTTAAGTCTACAAAATTGTGCTTGTAGATATATAAAAACGTAAATTTTCTAAAATGTTGAGAAATTTATATTTTTCTTATTTAATTTTTCTTTATTTAAAATAGTCTTCTTCGAAATCAAAGCTACCCTTAAAACTTTTAAAGAAATTTTAAGAGATATTTATATATATTCGCCGGAATTTTTTTTGGTATGTCAGTTGAGAACTTATGTATGGCAGAAATATATCAAAATTTTATTTTTCTATCATCAATTTGAAATGTCATATTCTACCAAATCAGATTAATACGTTTAATGATTGATGACAAGGATGCATTTTTTCAAATACCATGATGGTTGAATGCGATGGTACATTTTTGTGAAACAAAAACCAATTACCTAGGTGTCTATATTTAGTTGGAACTAGCCGAATTTTTATCCACAATCGTTGTAGAATTCTCAGATAATATTCTGCGTTACCCAACTGATGTTTTCGGATGAACCAATTGCTTTTTATCAATAAAAACGGTTGACATTATCTCTATTTCGCTCATCTGAGCGCATAACTTTCACTGTCTTACATTTTATAGTAATTTCCATGTCGTTTTCTGACCTATTGATTTCAGATCATATTAAAAAGATTACATTTCATTAACATTTACAATTGCTAATATACTTGATGAATTTCTTTCGAGACATTTTTAACCTGTGTTTACAATCCTGAACTTTTCAGTCTTTTTGGTCGTTCGTCAGAATATGTTGTACTACCATCGCACAGATCTCGGTTTAAAGAAACTATTTTTTTCCGCATTCTAATTTTGCATATATAAGTCTTGCAAGCACACAGTTATTGCTTCGATGAGTTATTTTACTTTCGCGATGTTATGTTTATAATGAGTGTTATTTGACAACGTTGCTTGGTCATTGTCTTCAAGGTCCTCACGATTTTCACGGATATGTCCGAAAAATGTGAAATATATACGGGTGATATACTTTTCTGTGAACATATTTTAGCATTTATCGTTTCTACTCTACTTTTACTCAATTCAGAACATAATTTAATAATCACTCATTGTTTAACGTTGTTTTATCGATAGACATAAACACAGTGAAAATACATAACAGGTCAAGTTACATTTAAATGTCAAAAGGAATCACTAAAATTTTGATACTAATTAAATAAAATGAATACCATTCACCTATGCTATTCATTACTCAGAGATGTTGCTTCGCTAAGAATTTTGAATGAAGCCAAATTAATCCAGACTGTGAAGTTCCGAAAAGAAGTAGGTAAGCTATTGAGCTTATAAGTTAATTCCAATGCATTAGAAATAATATCATAATTTGCTCATTATTAAATAAATATATAATAAATTTTTTATAAAGTAAATTTACTTTATTTACTAAATTGTTACTATATAATTGCATTTACTGTAAGTATGTTTAAAAAATATGTATAAGTGCAAATAGAAAGAAAGAAGTACAATTCTAAATCGGAAAAGTGCATTAAAGTAAAACATGCAATAAAATTTTGAATGGAGTTATTTCCGGTTTCTACATTTTTTTCACGTATTCTGTATTGTACACAAAAACTTTTGCTGAGACCCTCAAGTTAGTTTCACACCTACGCCGCAACCAGAATTTCACATTAATAGAGAATTTTATTTGTGGCGTGAGTAAGCAACTTTTCCTGAATTTACTTTTTTTAGCTTCCCTATGAGTATTTATAGCTAAACTAAAGAAAGTAGAAAAAGTTTCCACTTTTGTGAAAATCTGTGCGTAATGGTCAACTGATTTGTTATTGTAATTTGTACTTTTTGCTTTTTGACATAATATAACCATTTTCCTTCAATTTAAATGTCTGACATATTACCGACATCCGTTTTCTAAGTTTCATGCTCATTACTGCAATTTATTAAGTTTAATTGGGTACGCGTGTAGTGCTAGTAATTTCGATAATAAATTAAATTTCTTAAATTTTTTTTTTTTTAAATTTTTGATTAAGTCCCTTGGTTCGCACTTTTGAACCGTTCACAACACTATAAATAAAGCTAGTTCTATCAAGATTTCTGTTACATCGCGACGAAAGAGACATTGAAGATATATCAGAAATCTAGATATTCTTGATTAGCACAAAAAGGTCAAATCTTTAAACAGGGTTGACTTAGACTAATCATTAATTTCTTGACGGGCGTACTCCTGTTACCTACCATCTCTTAAAGATAGGATAAAAGTGTGCTGACAACTATAAAACAGTCCTTGACTTGATTGCTATTTGATTTGCTATTTCCACTGTTCTAATAGACTGATTTAATGTTACAATATCTTAGCGTTATTAGGTGCTAATAGGTCAGATCTTCAAGTTTTTGTGCACTAAGAGTAGACGTTTGTTTAATGTGAGTATTAATGGGTAATAATAATATAACATTAATTTCGCTACTAAGGCACGATTTCTATGTGTCTATTACTCCCATGTATGCTATCCTTTGCTGTCTGGTTAACCTCTGAACAATGTGCTGTTTACTTAGGCATCCGTATATTAAGATTGGTCAAACAGTGGCTGTGTATAACCAGATAATTACTTTAGACTTTAGTCCTCTGTACATACCATCGTTCTATTTTTTCAAAAATCATTGAAAATTAGAGTTTGGAGCACCTAGAGCTCCAAAGGAATGTTTCAGAAATCATTATATTTTTTTTAAAACTCAAAAGATATTTAAAAAAGCTATGTTATCCTTACAAGGGTTCGAAAATATTGTCATGTTATGTTGAGGCTAGTTGAATCAGTGCACTTGAGCACTTTTACTCTCTTTTAACTGCGAGGTTTCTTTATAACTGCTCTGTACGCCTTGACTGGATTATTGTTTATAACTTCTTCAGACTAAGCAATAACTAACCTCAGATCTACATACCTTTCCGAGGAGCCTGTAACTGTTTTGAGATTCGATAACGCGGTGTTGTCAGTTTTCGCAAATAGTTTCAAGGTTCTATCTTTAATACATTTTTTTATTGGATCAATCTTGAGGTCACTGGAGATATCATTAGTCTTAATGTATCATAGCACCTTGAAAATTCTTCTCAGAGCCAGACTTTGTGCAACTTTTAGCTAGCGAATAGTAGTACACATCCATATAGAAATAAAGTCGAATTATTTGGTTGTACGTATTAAAGTTAAAATTTTTTGTTCCAGATTTTGAAATAAAACTATCAGATACTATTTTCTACTATATATTATATATTTATAAATAAAATATTAACTTCAATGTCTTATTTAAAAAAAAAGGTAAAAAAATACTTTAAATAAATTGCTTATAATTAATTTATAACAATGAAGTAAGTGTATCGAAGTCTGGACAAGGACAAACCCAATTTATTTCTGTTTTTTAAATAAAATAAAAAAAAAAAGATAAAATAAGTTTACTGAAAAAACGGATATTATTCACTTTCGAAACTTTTTGGTGCGAAAAGTTAAATTTAATTTTAAAATTATGACTTTTCTTTTTTGTAGTTCTGTCGACACACTAGCAAACAGAATAGTTTTCTCGAGGCCCTTGGACGAAAATATTATTTAAACACTTGTCGTATGGCCCAATTTTTTATTGTTCTACTTTCGAAAAGAAAAATTGAAAGCCCAAAATAAATTAAACAAATTTGTGCAAAGAACTTAAATACTATGCGGCATGAACATCATCGAGAAAGCACGTAATGCTCCTTTTAATGCTCCTGGGTCTTTTGTTTCGTTTTTTTTACTGTTCTGTTTTCGACCATAGACTTCCTTAGGCGCACTTACCGCTACACCCAGCCAACAACACAACCGAGCAAGCAAGAGTGCTCACGTGACAAAGGTAATTATAAAAATGGCAAATTTGAATACATTCCACGGCACGGATTAGTTTTTGCTGTTGTTCAATATTCATTTGCATGTGTGCGCGTGTTGGTGTTTGACGCAATTTTTATTTTAGGCTGCCGTGTCCGAAATAATATTGTTGTATAAATATTCACACGCACACACATTCACCAAAAGTAAACAACAGTAAAATATGAGCAAAAACAACAACAAGCCGATAAGGCACGGCAGAAGTCAACTCTGCCTTGCTGTTTGATTATGTGTCCATTTCGGTTTTAAGCCGTGAAAACATTGCATTTGGCAGTGTTGGCAGGGTTGGCAATACTCACACAAACACACGCAAAACATCAAGAGCATACATTCCCAGCGGGACTTTCAGCGCTGAGGGAATGGATTCCCTCAGCGCTGAATGGTAATGCCTAGCGCTGATTATTCAAATGAAACTCCTAATTACTTTAACACGTGCATGTCATTGCGGGCAAGCGCTGAATCGTTCGATTACCTTTTCAAATTTGTAATGCAACATTTCAGCGCTGACATGCTCGCTTACCTTTTCGAATTTGTAATGCAACATATCAGCGCTGACATGTTCGCTTACTTTTTCGAATTTGTAATGCAACATATCAGCGCTGACATGTTAGCTTACCTTTTCGAATTTGTAATGCAACATATCAGCGCTGATATGTTCGCTTAAATTTTCAATTTTACCTATGCTATTGATTTTTAAATAAAATACTATAAATTTTTTTGAATAAATTATATTTTATATTTATGTTTTATACAATTAAAATATTAATATTTACATAATCACTTGTTCCGGCTTACCATCTGTACTTAAAGCATCTGTAAATACAAAAGTATGTTATTGTATACGCTAAAGTTAATTATGTACAATATACTATACCAAAAAGTGCTGCTGTCACATTCTCTAATGCTCTTAAGAACTTCTTGCCTTGGGTACCATTCTCCAAAATTCCAGGAAATTTTTCGCGTAATTGGTTGTTTTTTAATAACGCGTCTCATTGATGCAGTCTATAAATAACGTAATAGATGAAAAGAAATGTATGAATTAGTAAAATTGTTACATGTGAATATATTAACAAGTTGAAATTGAAAGTAAGAAACGTATATAATTTAACTTACAACTACTTCAACGGCAGTGATTTCTTCATTAAATTGAATTAAATCCTCCTCAGTTTGAATTGTAAAATTTTCCAATTGAAACAGCTGACTACATAACTACAGCTGATTACCCCTTGCTTTAGAATGACTGCATTCGCAGCACATTGGTCAATTAATCGTTCTTGACGCAGTAGCATCTACATAATACAAAACAAAAATTACAATTATCATTTTAAATATATTTACTTAATTTTGCATATACTTACAGTGAGTTTATGTGAAATTACAAATTATATTTTATTTAAATTTTTGTTTTTTATTTGATTTTAAAAATTAAAAATTGTTCACTGTTCGCACTTCACTAAAATCAAAAGCAGACTAAATGTATACAATGTAGGCAAAACAAGAAATTCTTAACTCATATGCTTTTCTTCTTCATTCTTTTATAATTTCAACCCCGTAATTGCCTATGTCAAACACAAATGTCGAAAACAAAGAAAAATAAAAACGAAGAGCTATTACCTCCTCGCTTACTTTTTCAGCGCTGGCATAATGGTGCCGCTGGGTTTTTAAAGGTATTTACTTACACACTCGTACGTACTTCTATCAAAATTATTAAATCTCGCACATAACGAGGACTACTTTTTGGCTGATAAACTTTAAATATTCATGACGGAAAAAACTTTCCAATGTTTTCGTCGCATGTTTTCTTGTTGCATTTCAAATTTTATTTTTTTCCACCAATTCAACTTTTTTTTTGCTTTTCCGTATGTATTTGACATACTGAAAGTGGACATTCATGTCGTTGTGTAAATGGCAAATAGTTACACTGCGTGGATCTCGCGCACCGAGTTTTGGATTACTTGGTGTGGAAAACGAACGATATTGCAATACCTAATGACTGTGGTCTATACATTAAGTTTTCCTATGGCAGCATTAAAATTCATCGGTATACTCTCTTCGTCTATTTTGCAGATGAAATTCGAAAAGTTTTGCCACAACATCAATTTTTATTATGCTAATGGAAAAACTGGAATGGTAATGAAAATTTCTGTTGTTATTTGGTGACACATCTCTAATATTTGAAATCATACTAATTTCTGATGAATTACATCGGATCAATAATAATGGTTGTGATTAGCGTAAGATTATACTTCTCGTTATTACTTATAAACTTTAAATAAAAATTTTTATATTAATAAATGAACGTTTGGAATGAATAAAAATAATTTACTATAACATATATGATTGAGAAAATATGCTACCCATATTTTATAGAGAATGGATTGAATTATTATGCGATTATTTTAGTTATTTACAAAATAATAAATTTTGTTTTTAAGATCAGATATGACGAAAAAAACTAACAATAATATATACTAATAATAATAGCCATTATATAACACCATTATATTTATTTTTAACTAATTGAGTTTTGGTTGACCATGCAGCTGTTTTGAGTATTCCAAATATCCGTCATCAGTGGTCTTTTGCAATTATTTCTTATATTTAATTATTTGCAAATTATTTTTTAAGACTGCAAATATCAAAGGTTGAAGAAACAGTAAAAAATTGATTTTATTCTTAAGATTAATCTTATAAGCCAACTTATGTACCTAACAAATTATTTATTTGTTACATTATTAATAAATGTTGACTCAATGCACGGCTTAAATACCGACTGCTAATTATTATTTCATATGTGAATATTAATAAAATTTCATTTTATATTAATTCAATAAATAAATACAAACCCTTACTAGTTGTATTCTGTCGCTCAGAAGTGCGACAAAACACATCAAGTCTCTTGCTAAAGTCTCCAATTAGTACGCAAAAGAACAACACTACTTTCTCTCTTTCCCTAACAGACTTTTCTTTATGAAATGTCTAATCATAACTCTGTATTGTTATACATAATCATCTAAAACACCGTGCATATTCTATAATAAAAATTCAGTTATCTGTCAATATGTTGAAAAATTCATTTAAATCAAATCTTCACAAATTTTTAAAATTATGTAGACAAATTATTTTAAAATGTACAAAAATAATCGAATATAAATATCTTGTATATATGTTTGTATATATATAATACAAATTATTCAACATTTCATACAAAATAATAAACAAGAAAATTAAATTTTTTAACAATAGCAACTTGTCTATATTTATTATAAATTAACAACATAATATAAATATTTAATAAATATTTAAATATTTTTAACAATAATTAATTTTTTGTAAGAGGAGAGAAATTTCAAAATTTCCTACATTATTGTCATTCCCTTCACTTTAGTAGTACTTTAGTAAGATACTCATATTAGAATTAGCCGAATATACATATTATAATAACATCAGCGTATTTATCTGAAGGCATTTTCAAGTTGCAATGATTTATAACATATATATATTTCTTAGTAAACTAAGAATTAGTAAAATTATATTGTGAAGTATGGGAACGTGCAATAAAATCGTACAATGGACGCCAACTCTGTAATTAATTTAGTTCACTAATTTTTAAATAAGGTATTTAACTAAGTGATAATATTGATTCAAATTTTAATAACGACTGTAACTATTTTTATTATAAATAACTTTTTTACAATTTATAATATTTTTGATAGTTTTCGCAATCTGGAGATACTCGTGTTCAATAAATATCATAATTATTCGTAATGCGGAACATTGCAATTTATATATGGCATTAAATCTTCATTTAATCATATATTGTATTTGATTATATTACAATTTCCTTCGATATTTTAACAAATATTTTTATGTAGTTATATGAAAGTGAAAGTAATCATATCCCTTAGTAGTGTAGTCAGGACTGTGCTAAAGGTGGTTATAAAGATAATATTTTTATTGAAAATGTTCTATAGTTAAAAACACTAATTAAAAGAGTTACATGATTGTGCGAATCAATATTATATATATAAACATTCATAGTTGATTAAATATGTACATATTGAAAATAATATTCTTGTATTCCTCTTAAGAACTTAATTTAAAAACTTTACTAAAAATCTAAAACGAATATTTCTACCATTTCTATTTTTTTCTAGTTACAATGGGTGTGAAATACTTCCAAAAAAGTTGAAGTCGATATTGGAACTCAAACACAAACATAGAAGATAATCACACTTCAATCTGTCGCTTAACCAATGCGCTTTGATTATATCAGACACGAAGTAATTCATGAGAAAGACCAAAAGTACGGATGTTGTGAAGCTGTTAAAATGACGAACTTTTAACGACTCATTTCAAGATTATCTAACGACAGACTCTAACAAAAGATTAACATGAGGATAAAAAGAAGTAGGAGTAAGAGAAGAAGATGTGAAAGTAAATTTGAAAAATTGCTAGGAAAAAACAAATTTATTAGCATTGGCTCTGTGAAATATACATAGGAATGGCTGGAACATATTAGAAATTTCTTTTCCGATATTAATAAAAGTAAGTTATTATTATTATTAAGTTATTATATATTAGTTACATATAATTAAAAGACATTTCAGTTTAATATAAAATGTCTATTTCATTAGTACTGTGCTAACTATTTCTAAATGGGAGTTCTAAGCACTTTCATAATTTTTCTTTTAGTTTAGATGTTAACTGAAAACAACTTAGCAAAAACTTCGAATTCGGAATTTGAATAAGTTAGTGTCGTTGATAATATTTCAAAATATTTATAAGTTGGAATTTAGGACATTTTGTTTATGATGGTGTTATAACATATATCATATTATTTTTTTAATTTTTTTTTATTTATTATTTTATTAAGTTTTAATACGTAAACTTAATTTATATTAAACAAAACATATAATAAAAAATTTCTTAAATAATTCAGGTAATATTTTTCTTTCTTACAAATTTTTTGCTAACTACCAATTTTTGGAATTGTGTTAACTGAATAATCACAATAATTAAAACCAGCATTTATTTAATGAACTTTATCTCGAAAATTTAAAAAGTTACGTTAATCTGGTGTTTAAACTGTTTGTCAAGAAATGCTGTTTCTTTTTATTATTTTTCATTTCCGTTAAAAATACTTTCATTCCCACTTTTCCTAAGTGGCTTAATTTGGGTTAATTTTTACAATTACACCTTAACACGATTTTCGTATCCCAGAAATATAATTAATTCACTTTATATCGGTGGTTACAAAACTCAAAGGTCTACGTGATTTTAATAAACAAACCCACACATACACACACACACACACACTTCCACATATAATCATGGATCCACATGCAACGTTACATTTCGCTGCTAAGGATAAAGGACATCATGCGAAAAACGAAAAAGTAATATTGTTAAATTTTTACTTTTTACTTTTTATTTTTAAGCTCGTATTTATGCCTTTTATTGCAACGGTGTCAGGGATTAAGCAAGAGTTTCACTTCACTTTTTTAAAATCCTTTTAATTCAGTTCTTTTGCTGAGTTTGAGTGTTATTGTTTTAAGAATTTTGTGGTACCAATTTTGTGCTTAAAACTGGGTTACAGGGGTTAATATTCAGATTTCATAGGGCCAAGCATCATTGTTTTGCTTCTGAACAAGTCTTGGTAGCTAAGAGAACGAATAAAAAAGAGAACTGATTTTCAGTTTTTTTTTTGAATTGAAACTTGAATAAGTAAATGTTTTTGATAACAATTTTTTTTTGGGACTCCGAATAAAAATCATATTGGGTTTAAATTTAGGACATTTTCTTCTGGTAGGATACATGTATGTTTAAAAGTCTATATTATTTTTTTATAATATTTGCATCTTTGCAATGGGTATTCTTCAAATGTCTTCTTATGATTGTTCATACAGAGAGATCACCTTAACATGAATACTTTCATACAGATAACGGCAGGTAAGTATAGTTCCTGCAAATGTTATCAGGATTTAAAGTAATATATGTGCAGCAACTTAATAAGAACTAACAGTAGCTAGTATTGTAATTCATAATTGTAATTGCATAGTTTCCGATTGATAATTATTAAGATATTTATGAAATTGTTGTTAGATCATCCGCAGGAAAAAACACACGTCTGTTCAGTTTCATGTACTTTATTAGAGAGAAATATGAAAAGAAAACAAATCAATGTACTGAGTTGCATTCTTTACTATTTTATCTGATATGTGCGAGTTATACTTTTTGGTATGTTTTATACCAACAATTGTTAGTAATAAAATAATAAGAACCAATTTTCAGAAAAATTGAAGCAATTTTAGTATTTTAATTTTACATCATAACCTTTTTTAATTTAGCTTTTTAAAATTTAGTAATCAATCCATATTCTTCCTCGGGGACTGCCACCTTGACGTGGCAGTTACGTAGAATCTTCAAGCGATATCGGCGGAAGCATGCTACTAGTAGGGCCTTCTTGACGGTAAAATCGAATGAGAAGTAATGAAGCTAAGCGCAGTTCACCACGTAGCGCCAGTACTCATAATGAGCGGCTGCAAAAGGTGTCTGTTCTCCAGGTTAGAAGCGGTCTATTTAAAAGTGACCTGTACTTATCATCAGGACTTTGCTCACTTCTTTAACATACTTATTTTCTGAAAATAAAACATGAGTCTAATCACGATGGAATTACAGTCTCCAAGTGCTATCCGTACATATACAGCGAGTCCATCTGATTCTGCAGCACAAACAATGGATTTGGAGGTACGAAACTCACGTTTAAACAAACCTCTTCGTTAGGTACAACTGTAACCACATGGCGCAATGTTCCCCTGTGAATTAATTTATATTCATAAATATTATAAAGCTAGACAGGCAGTAAAGCAGCAGTAATCTCGTAAACTCGCTGTATATTTCTTCATTTACAATACTAAGAACAATTAAAAAACTAAGCAAACAATTAAACAATTAAGAAACTAATTTCCGCATCCATAAATGCGGGCTGTCCTTATAAAATCCGATATTTTCCGTCTCATCCATATCATCATTCTCAATATATTATACTCGTATGCAAAATACACAAAGATCTGATAATTTTTCTAATTTATAGTAAAGATCCATTTTCTTATGCAAAATAACATGTTCCGATTTAAACCATGTCTGGAAATTTTAATAATAGTCAAAAACACCTTATCTTTTCTTTTTATTATCCTTATTCAGAGAATAAGAAGCAGCACTTTCATCGCTTGTATTATATATGGATATAATAACCTTTGCACGGAGATACCTAAAAACGCAGAACACACAAGTACACAATCATTGCATCTAGAAATACTTTACTAGACGTTTTCGTCAGCGTTATAAGAAGTAATACTTAATACACAACTTATTAACTTAATAATGCTATTACTTTCTATGTGTTTAGTTTTATTATATATGTGTTATAAATATAATGAAAAATTTTATAAAATTTTTGTTTTTTTTTGTTGTATTGTTTTTTACTGAATTGATGAATATACTAACACGATAAGGTGTATAAGGTGTTGGTATTATTGAGGATTATGGGTTAGTAATCTTAACAACTATCAGTTTTATTAATTGTCAATTCCTTGACATACTTAATAAAGATAGATGTCTATAGTTTTTGACTGAATCCTTTTAATATACTAATAGCGATAAGGTGTATTGTGTTGGTTTTATTAAGGATTAATCTTAACAACTATCAGTTTTATTAATCGTCAATTCTTTGGCATGCTTAATAAAGATTTTAGTAAAAAATTAATTAAAGTTACGAAATTAAAGTTACAAAATACTATCATTATTTATTTATAATATCAAAGCATTTTAGAAATCACTGCTGTTGCTTTAATGTACGAGTATACCATAGGTATGTATATATACTTCGTAATTTAGTTCGAAGAGTGCAAGGACTTTCCATTTCATGAATTTCAATTGAAAGTCTATGTATACATACTTTGGTAATAATTTTTATTTATTTAAAGTGCTGAAAATGCTCTTTGTATCCGTTCTATTATTATTTCTACTGTCAGTGTTTCATGGTTAGTAACTACTTTAAAGTAGCTATCAGGCATGAGTTCTTTTTATTAAATTTGGAAAAATTGTTATCTCAATATTAATTTAATAAGCCATGCAGAATTGCAAGGATTTGATTTTTTTTTTATAGTTCAAAATACAAACAAAAGATTTCAACTATTTTGAAATTCATTTCCGTTCCAAAATCTTTTTTATTGTTTTTGCCCTCAAAATAGTTCCATTGTTTTCAATTTTTAATTTAGTTCTCTCTGTTCGCGTTTCCTGATTGTGCATAAAATATTTTTTAATATTTTTTCTTAACTGCAGGACAAAATAAAAGACAAGAACTGCAGTTTTCTAGAATTTTGAGTACAGTTTTATTCGCTTTATTTGGAAAATTTAGGTCATCTCAACGAAGATAACTTATTGTTTAATATAATAAATTGATTTATAAATGGTTAATTTTTAAATTAAAATATAAAATTTTTCAAATGTATAATGGATTGAAAATATTACGTTTATAAATAAAATTATAAAGAAAATTTCCTTTTTAAGAACTTAAAGTTGAAACTCATCCTTATAATGCTATAACAACGTGTCCGGTCATTATTTGTTATGTTTCCTATGCCAAGGCATGGGAATTATTGGTGAGACATGTTAGTTTATGGCAGTTAAACAGCATTAATTGCCTCACGGCCAAATTTTATTCACAACAGCACACAAGGTGGCACAGCTGAGTAATACTAAACACAAGGATGTTCCATTAGCAGCTTTCTATTTATGTATGTTTTAGGCTTTGTGCTAATACATATAGTGCAATGTTGCAAGGTGATCAATGTTTATCACTCAGGACAAATGTTGTTTGAACTCGTGCAACTTCAGAGTCGGTGAGCTTAAATATGCTAACTAAAATACAGAGGATTATAGCAAATTGTTTCTCGTATATTGTCCTACAGTGGACTTCAAACATATAATCACAATTCGTAGTCGTCGGCGGAAGAGGATATGGTGTGCACTTTAAATACACAAAGACTTCCGCTTTTGCGGCATTTGTGTGGAAAAAGATAAAACGAAATATGCTTCCCAGTAAAAGTATTTCGCAAAATGGGTAATAACGTAAAGTGCTAGAAAGTGAAGTGTGGTTTTATTAGTTTTTGATAAGTTTTACGATTCGAGTTATTATTAAAAAATACTTTCACATTGCTTTCGAACTATCGTAGCATGAATAACGGCAACATGCAATGGTTGGCTTAAATGCAAACTCACGAGCTCATTCATTTCATACTCATTTTATTTGCAGAGAAGAATATTTTTTTTCCTGAAGAACGCTAAGAAAGGTTCCTTGCTGAGGATAATTTCTCGTGACTGCTTTAATTTCAATATTTCCAGTGTTTCAATAAAATATTAATTAAGTGAAAATTATAGAAGTAAAAAAAATAGAAGTTAATTTAAATAAAATATATTCTAATATAAAAAAAATTTCTAATTTAAAAAAAAAATTTTAATTAAATCTCAGTTATTGAAGATTAATGATTAACGGAAGGAAAACGAGGCAGGAATCTTAGAGCTGTCATGCTTTTGTTCAAGTAAAATAATTTTTCCTAGTCATAGTTGATAGATACAATCTTTATATTTTATTTTTATATTAATCTATTTGTTCTGAAATAGACTTTATTAATTTTCAACTGTTAATTAATATGCATGTAATAAATTGAATATAAATATAAAATAGGAAAAAAAATGTTTTGAATGAATGTGCCTTTAATATACCTAATTTTTTTTTTGTCTAAACTATATAGACGATAGCTTCACTCAAGGCGGCCATATGTTGTAAATAGTATCTAAAAGTATTACTATCAAGATGGGATCTCAGTTTTATCACAGAGACGCAGAGACGGCAATTCTATTTTTAAATTTATTTTCTCTAAAGTTGTCATATATTATTGGTTCGAAATGCTACATAACATATATTTAATATATAAAGTATTTTTTTTTCTAAATTTCTATCAGTGCTTGTTTAATTTGAAACCTCAAAGTTTAAATCTATGACAAGATTTTCTCTTGAACATATGTGTGGTCTATAGCAATAATGGAAAAATCTTCAAAAACAGTGGTTTGGATGAATAAGGATGAATAAAAACTTAAGAAATGAATTTTATGTTTTTAGTAAACTTGTTACGAATAAATAAATAATCACTTTTGTTTCAGGTATTCTTTCCCAAGTTTACTACCTTCCCTTTACTACCTTTGCAACGTAAGGAAAAAGAATTAATTTTATGAAATATTTAAAACATCTCCCACCCCCAATCTGACGAGAAATAAGGAAATTTAAAAAAGAATCTCTAATTCAAAATTTTTTTATCTATTTATTTATAATAAGTTGACTGAAGACATAAACTTCATATCTCTTCAAATAACATTAACTCTTCAAAATCTCAAAGTTTTAAATCGTTAATATCCCCAAATTAACCTAATATCATTAAAAAATTAAAAACAAATAGTATTTAGTGTCTTGGTTTGGTCATAAGGTATACAATTCGATGACATAGGTAGGTAGGTAGGTTGAAGTGGCGTTCTTGTTTCCAAAAAGCCCACTTGAGCTCATTGTGGTATCACAGGAATAGCATTAATATGTACATAGATTTAAATCTGTATACAGTCAACATCGAAAAAGATACAGTTCTATAAACTGTATTTAGTGTCTTGGTTTGGTCATAAGGTATACAATTCGATGACATAGGTAGGTAGGTAGGTTGAAGTGGCGTTCTTGTTTCCAAAAAGCCCACTTGAGCTCATTGTGGTATCACAGGAATAGCATTAATATGTACATAGATTTAAATCTGTATACAGTCAACATCGAAAAAGATACAGTTCTATAAACTTGACCAGTCCCTAACATTTTTAGACATCTTCTTCTAGCTAAAAGAAAGACCACTGAACCAGATGGAGCACAGTCTAATCCTCACTCTTAGAGCTCACAAAACTCGACAAAAATCAGTATAGGTACACCCATCTCATAGCATGCCTTCTATTTCGCATGTTCTGTCAGCATCGATGACTACAGTTATGACCGATTTCAAAATTTTACAAACACATAATTTATCTTTTAAACACTTTTATATTTTATGTGAAAGTAATTGTCACTTAAAAAAGATTTAATAAGACAAAGTTCCGAAAAGTTGAAATTCATTATTGGTTTTGATATGTCATTTATCATTTCATTGAAACAATCCAGTATATGATATATGATTGACAGTGAACATATTTTCGAAATATAATTTATGTGAATATTGTGTTTATGTACAACGATGTTGAGATGGAGTTGAGATGTGTATGACATTCTATACACAAAATATTTTCCTATAGTTTGTGCGAACGTTCAACAAATTTAAAGGCTACCACAGTTTACAGGATTCTGTTAAAACTGTATATATAATGTTAAAAATGTATAACAATCAAAAAGTTCCGTCTGAACATGTTTTAATGATTAAGCAAAATGATTGAAAAAGATGCATTGCGAATATAAAATATATACTTAGAACTGTAATTTTAGTTAATTAAATTAACAGAAATTATGCGATACTATACTATTTGCACTGAGCACCCAGTTTATAGAAACTGGGTGCACATTTTCAGATACTATGTATCTGATCTGGCGTGACTGACATGTCCCTGTCACGGTAAATTCCGTTCGCTCTTATTTATGGTGACAAACATTTTAGTTAACTATTTGAAATGTGTTCCATTTTTTTATTTGTATTAAAAGATTTAACCACGTTTCGCTTACCTTTTTCATCATTTGGTGTTATTTGATCATCACTCATTTTGATGAATTTCCGTGTGCTGGGTTTTCGATGCTAATTTTTTCCTCGTGGAGTTGCACCCGCTTCTCGTTGTTTATGTGCTCGAATGTTCAGCCGATATCGCAATTGTTCGTCTTGTCTGCTGCTGTTTTGCCGTTGGCTTTTTCGCATTTGTTGTACCAACACCAGAAGCTTTTCACACCTGCTTACACATCTAATCTCGTCAAAAAGGACCACATCGTCCTTGTGCTTTGTACTTTGTGTTTGTGTCGTTCGTTTTTTTCCTTTAACTTTGGCGCGTTACTTAGATTTTAATTTTTCGTATGTTATTTTCTTTTTGTTTTATTTTATTTGTATTTTGTTTTGCTTTGCTTTGTTTTGGTTCTATTATGTATTATGTATTTATTGTATTTATATTACGTTCGTTGAGCTCTTGTTGGCTTTTCTTGCGAGTGTTGTTTCACTTGTACAATTTGCGCAATTTTGTTGCTTTTGTTGCTTTTGTTGTTTTTGTTCTTCGCGCTTTAACATTTTGATTACATTAACAGACATTTATGCTCTGTTACGTTTTAATCAAATGCAAACTCCATTTGCTTGTTGTCTTTCGAATTAATTTATTTACATTTTTGAAATTAAGTGAATTTTTAATATATCATAATTAATGTTTTATACAGTTTTCTCTCTTTATTTCGTTAATTCGATGAAAATAAAATGAATATTCCAGGAATCTATTTGAAGTGTAGAGTCATTGTCTGTAAAGAGATAAAAAATTATTTAATACACTTAAAATTGTATATATATTTATTTTAAAAATGTATTTAGATTTAAATTACATGAACAGAATATCTATAATTATAATAAATTCGTTTAAATTTAAAACATTTTTAATAAATGTATATAAGATTAGATTTTAAAAAGGTTGGAAACTTGTCACCATGTCACTGTACCCTTTGAAGATTATTGTGACACACCCACTTTAGTTCCATTGACGAATAGCAGTTTAAAACGCCATTATGTCCTTTGAAGACATGTTGCTTAATTCTGTTATAAGTGGATGAACAGTTGATAAGTACCGAAGTCTGAGTCTGGAGAGACTATAACAGTGACACAGAATGTGTTCTGCTGTTCTCTTCTTCGTAACAAAGTCTGCAGTTATCGTCTCCAGTAATACCTAGGTTCGATAGACCCTTTTTTACTCCGCAATGCACAGTGAGAAATCTTGTGACAAGTCGGAAACTATTTCTATTCAGCGGTAGTAGCCCCCTAGTTCTGACTTTTGATCGAATCGACATGGATTCTTTAGCTTGTTTGCAGGCAATTGTATTACCCCAATCAGTCTGAGCTGATCTTTCCACCCACTCATTAATATAATGAATGTTAAATATAAATTTTGTTTTTTAATAATGTTTTTTTTTTGTATATTTTCTATCCAGCTATATGTCACTTGTTATTAATATTAAATTAAACGTTTGTTTAATATTTTTTAATATATTCTATATTTCGACTCTTCTTCAGAGTCATAGTAAGGATCAGGATCTAGTAGAAATTAAAATTAATAAAATTCATATCTAAACGTCATGCTCTTGATTCCATTGTCTATATTGCATTTTTAATAACATTTTTTAAAATGAAAAAAAAAAAAAGTAATAAAAAACCAAAACTATGAGAACTATAGTACTATGTGAATTATTATTATTATTAAATAATAGACTATGTATGCACCCCGACCCAAAAGATCTATTGTGCACCTATGTTAACAGCCCAACTAAAACAGTTCTAAATTATTTATAAATCTCGTAATTGCTGTGGGCTTAATTTTACATATTTAATTTGAGATTTATTATTTGAATATTATCGATATGATAGGTAAATTAAAAGTGTATGAATTCAGAAGAGAATGCTTTTTAATAAAGTTATATAAATCAAAAATAGATAAACGTTAACTCTGGTGAAGCTGTAAACTCAAAAATAGATAAACGTTAACTCTAGTGAAGCTGTAATATCCTTCACATTAATAGACAAATAAACTAATAATATTGGATGATATAAAAAGTAGTCCGCATTTTTCATACATAAACTTTTTTATTGAAA